>NW_010193978.1:39880-43941 GCF_000695765.1 Mesitornis unicolor | reverse complement strand
TATATAAATATAAAGAAATAAAAATAAATATATTTAATAAACCATCTTTTACATAACTAAACAGGCTGCCCATATGATACTTTAAATGAACAGTTTTTATTTAACTGTTACTATTCCCTCCCAATCACCTCATTGTGCAGCTCTCCACAAGGACCATTTATCCACTCACCACAGACAGAGCCTCGCACTAATCTCCTTAAATGTGGTCTCTCGGGGAGGTAGCGGTATTTGCATCCAAAGATACTGAGGTTTGAGGTGTGATCTCCGAAGAACCGGAGCTGGCGATATCTCTCCCCACAGCGGTAACAGAAATTAGTGTTACACTGTGAACAGGTCATGTGGTCACACCCTTCTGTTCTCTGGATGTGGATCTGGATGAGCAGAAGGAAAAAAGAAAAGATTATTTTTTTCCCCCTCCCTAAGTACAGGTAAGTAGGTACTATCCCACACAGTCCACACATCAGATGAAGAGACATCACAAACAAGCTTATGCTTAATTCATACTACAGCTGTCCTAAGAAAATAATGGTTTGCTAAGGCATGCTTCACAGCATCAAACATGCTATAGTTGTTTCCAGATTTCCACACAAGTTTTTTTATAGAATCTACTTTCTTTAAACTCTTTGTATCAGATGAGAATCTGAGTGATCCTTGCCCTTACTGAAAATGTTTTTATTACTTAAGCAGACAGACATTAGCACCAAAATTTATTAAAAATAAAAAGTAGCACAGTAAATATAGTTATGAACTCTGTTTGACCTTGCCATAGATGGGTTTCCCTCTTATGACAGCTGCAGCCCCACTCACTTTCCCATTACCATCACAAATTGATTCGTTATTTTGTAATAAACACCAGAAAGACTCTACTGAATGACTTGAAAGGTATAGGATTTATTTAAAAAAAAAAAAAAAGAGAAATATTCCCCAAACTGTACAGAAGAGTTACACCAAGCTTTCATGTCTGCAGTACAGCATGAAGCTGGGCTGCTTAGCTTCCACATCTATCTTTCTCGCGACTGCCTGCAATGAATAGCTCCATTCCTGTATCTCCATGTATTTTTCTGCAAAGTTGGTACATTTACCTGCTTTACACAGATTTGGTAAGGATTCAGTTTTAGTTAAAAGTTCTGAGAGTCTTAGGAAAGAGGGTGGTCCTGGGGATGTATATTTACTATATCAACTATGATTCCACAGCTACTTCTAAATCTTGCCAACTAAAAATACAGCTAACAGGGCTAGCTCACAAAATTCCTGAAGAACTCTGCCTCCCAGAGACAATGCTCCTCCGTGGAATGGCAGATATAATTACCTAATAATTGAGGTTGGAAGTGACCCGCGGAGGTCATCTATTTTAACCCCTAGCTCCAAGCTGGGCTAACTTCAAATGTCAGATCAGATTGCTCCAGGCCTCATCCCCCTAGATTTTAAAAATTTCCAAGTATGGGTATGTCACAGTTTCTTTGAGCCACCTGTCCCATGCTTCACCACCCTCCCTGGGAATTTTTCTTTTCCTTACATCCAAGTGGAATTCTATTTGTTGAAATTTGTGACAGATTAATGCCTCCTGAAATTCTTATCCATATCTACATGTGATTTATTTTGCAGGGAGGTACAAGTAAAGACAAGACATCACCACTTGGTGGCCCTGCAAGCACCAGAGACATTGAAAGCGCAGGTACATCTGAAGCCTCTCACCACAAGAGAGGCCTGTGACTCCTGCGGTATCCAACATTGCCAAGAGGGTCAAGTGTGTTTGTTCTCTGGTGCTGATCAGGGTTCATCTGAGATCTAAGGAATCTCACTCACCCAAACAGCTGCTAAAACTGGCATTTTATAAATATAAAAGTGATGGTTTCCAACAGCAACACTTTTGGTAAAAGATTGCAAGGCAGATGTAGTTAACAGTAGTTCCAGGTACACCTGCCAACATCCCTGTGCCAACAGTAGTCATCTCAGAATTCACATTTCTACACTTGTAAATGCTTATTTTACACAAGAGACATTCACAAAAGAGAGCTATAAAACATTACTTTCTAGTGGGCAAGTACTGTAGTAGACTTGCACTCATCCCATAGAAGAGATGCAAATTTACCAGGGAATTACCCGCCTCTACCATGGGAAGCTTGCTGTATCACAGGTGCCCTGTTTTCCAGAAGCACATGAAAAAATACCATTGCTGATTAGCTTTATAAGCCACTTGACTACAAAACTTTAACATTTAAGCACTGACAATAAGCAAATGAGAAAGAAAAGTCTACTCAATATTGTACCAACGAAAGCATAACTTCTGAAGTTACATGCTCTTTTCTTCTAAAAGGGATATTGTAAGTTTGACTTTTGCTTTTACTTTTCAGGTTTTAGATGAAAAAAATGTTGACCCTACTAACTGAGCCAAAGCTTATTCAATTTATTTCCTAAGAGATTAGCTTGAACTGAAATGATGAAATTTTAATAGTGACTTAATGTACTTTAACAAGTCAAATTTAATTTAAAACTTTAAAATTTAATTTCAATTAGTTTCTCAGAGGACTGAAATTCAGACAGCAACTATACAGAATTTTGTAATTTTAGAGGTACCCTTCCTTATCTGCTGATTCAGTAACATATTTCTATCTTTAAAAATGTAAATAAGGGAATTAGATCTTATGACACTAATGAGAATCAACTGGTTGTTTTATTTTCTTTTTTAATCAAGACTGCTGTATTCTCCTCTCTCTCCACCAACTTACCAACCAAATCTATTAAGGTACTATCCATCCTTACTGAAAATCTGTACAAGCATGGAGCCTATAAAAATCCTAGATGCAAACCAAAACTACTTAACTTTTAAAAAAATAATTTTCTTTGGTAGAAAGAACTTCAAGGATTTGTTTGCAACAGCTTTATATATTCTACCATCAATACCTTTCATAAATACCCACCTCTTGGACACTGCCTACCACCCTTCTACCTATGCTTTCCTAGAAGTATCCCAGCTCCAGTTAGCCAGGCACCAACTCCTAAATCACTTCTGAATCTACTTGTTTCTGCTCTATGTTTTAAGAGGACAGTATGTCTGGAGAATTTAAAGAAGTTGATATAGGATTTATTTTCTTACGGACACACACTGCAATTCCATGCACTTTATCTTTGCTTCCTTGAAAAAGTATAATATTAAAAAGTGTTAAGTAAATACTTACCTGCACATATGTAACTGTCTTCAAAAGCTGCGAATTTGTAACAACTGGCTCTACTTGTCCATAATTTTGTTGCAAAAAAATCTTTTTCCTTTTTAGTGAGGAGAGCCCTCAGTAAAAACAATAAAATTAAAAAAAAAACACCCTACAACCTAAGTTGTGGGGCTTGGACCCCCTACAATATGCATGCAGACTGACAACTTCAGATGAATTTGTATGATACGGTCAGGCGCTTACAAGCCTGAGACATGGCATCTCACCAGATGAACTTCAGCGCCAGTTCACACAGATGTGCCTCCCTCCCCTCAGGAGAATCCACTGACAGAGATGGATTACAAATCCATAGGTTGGGAAAGCGATCACTGATGGGTCAGATATCACCACAAGTGATATCATTGCTCCATCGGCAATACCGCAGCACGCAGCAGGAAGCCGGGGGAATGCATGGGAGCAGCAATGCAGCTCCCTACAGATAGCTATGGCTATGCAGGGCTTGGTGCCTCCTAACTACAGCCCCCCAGCAGCATGGTGAGGGTGGAGAAGGCAAGGTGAGAGCATGATGACTGCAAGCCCATTTCTGCCTCCAAGCATTCTAGTCAGTGTTACTGGCTTCATCCAGCACCCAGAGCCTGCTCAAACTCAAAGACATACCCTCACATCTTACAGGGAGAGGATTAGTCATTCAGAAAACCAAGAATGGCTCCCAGAACAAGAGGAGTGAAAAATCACACACCAACAGAAAAAAGAGCTCAGAGTCTTAAGAAAAGAACTGAAGCAGTACAGTGGTTATTTCAAACCCTCATCACTTTACCCCCTTCTGCATGTTACATGCCCTCATCACAGAAAATCACTTCTAAGAGATCCAAGTATGAGAATGGTCATTTC
>NW_010193978.1:35335-39849 GCF_000695765.1 Mesitornis unicolor | reverse complement strand
CTGCTGAAGAAAACCTGGTGCACAGCTTTATCTGTTCCTAGACAAGCAAGAACCCTCCCTCCTCCAGAAAATGAGAAATAATTCGCAATGCACCTTCAGAAACTATGCCGCAAGTTATTTGATAACACTGATATCAATCAGAACAGTGAATCCACAGGTAAGAAGTAGATACGCCTCAATTTGCATTGACATCCCTGTTTACTTAAATTTCTGCTGCTATTTGAAGCTTTCTAAGCTAGAGACGCTGTTTGGTGTTTGCTCAGTGTTCTTTATGAAATCTGTGGTAAGATAACATCAACACAAGATACTTCCTTGACTTGCTGTACTGTTAAAACACTTGTGGAAAAAAGGCATTTTGCTGTAAACACGTTGTTGCAAGAAGTAAAAAAATAAAACCCTAAAAGAGTAGTGAGAAAGACAAGTAAGTTTATGGATTTTGTAAAGGTATCTAATAATATGTAGCAAATCTGTATTCACTGGATAGCTCCCTCAGAACAAGACCAGCACTTTTTCAACATGTCTTGTGGAGAAAATTGGTCTATGCTGAGTTTTTCAAACTAGTGTAGCACAGATTTGGGAAAACCTCTATTAGAAACAGAAAATATGTCAAAATTAATTTAAGATAGTTTTAAAAAGGAGCATTTTGTAATCTTTCCATACTGATATATAGTCACAAAATTAATCTACAGTTATGTATTTTGACAGCGTGTAACTTTTTATTTGCTTATGTAAGTGTATCTTAGAGAGACCAGGTAAATATAAACTACTTCTATTAAGTGCACTAAATCTGTGCACACCTACAGGAGAAAATAATCAAGTTAAACTCATTTAACAGTGCCTGCTATATTCACATTACAAAGAACTATGTTTATTCTTACAAAGCACTTACAAAACCACTGAGAAACTTGTGAACACTTGCCTAAAGATATGCCAATATATACACACACCTTAAGAGTGTTCCCTGCAGGTCAAGACAAGACAGCAATTGTGCACTCTACTTCTCCGTGGTACAGCTACTTAAAGAGAGAGCTTGTGTGTATATCCATGTCTATGTGTATATATAATTATCTCCAGAAGGTATCTGGAAAGTATGGTCACAGTTTACATTGTAATCAGTATCACACTTGTAAAATTACTGGTAACTTCCAAAGTTATCTCAGTAAAGAAATTCTACCTCTACTTAAGTTTCTACCTTTAATTTCCGTTAGCTTCAGGATTAGCATAAAGAATTAAATACTAATATCTTGACACTTAAATTTTATTCTTGACTTTTCCTCAATGTTTGTCAATTTTAACTGTTGCAAATTTTTAACCAAACCATGAAAGAGGTTCTTTAAATAGAATATATGTACATATCAAAATAAAATTTGTTGTCACCTGAAACATTGACTATGTGGATCTAGAATAAGAATAAACCAATAGTACATTACCAAGTCCATTTTCTCTGTCATTATTTTCTCAATTTTATTTGGAAATATGATAGTTATCTGACTCAATTTTATTTTATATAGGGTTTTTGCAGGGATCGCTGGAGAAAGAGGCAGAGAAAGTATTAGCTCCAATCCCCTGACACCAAATTGTTAGCTGGTGGTATCTTTACTTCAATGTGCCTAGACATACATTGATGATGAATGAGGAATGCTGCATAAGATGTGCTTTTTATAATGGATTAAGAAAAAGAACAGTACCACTAACTGCTGGCTAAGTGGTTCTTTTGATTACTTGCTGGTTATAGATTTGATTTAAAAAAACAAATTAACAATGTGCTGATACAGACATTTTGGAGGTTGTAGGCAAGAACAATTTTCTTCACTGCTGCAGAAAAAACATCAAGAGTGCAGGCAGTGATACAATTTATGAAAAGGTTGAACACCCTCTTTGGTATTCACTTATAATACCACATTGCCAGAAAGGACTTGTTAATGGGTTCTTTTTCTGTGCTAGTTTCATAACTTTCCATACTGCCTCCCACCACAGAGGAAGTTTTATTTTCTTCTGATTAAGAAAAGAAACCTAAAGTCTTTTCAGAATTACTAGCCAAATTCCTGCAACTTCAGGCCTCAAAATTAGTGACTTAACCTGCCTAAGTTTCAAGCATCTGACCTTTTCTTTTGAAGATAGTGAGAACAGTTGCACATTTGGCACTTTAAATTTAAAACTTGAGGATAAACACATTAGGGTTAGCAGTTTTAGTTCCTTTCTCTTTCCAGCTAGCAGCCCTCTTTCCCCTGCTTTTCCACATTCCCACGTTTTTTTTCTGCCTGGCATCTTTTCTTCTTTTCTTGACCAACTGATTTCAATTCTTACATTATCTGCATTGTCATATAATCTGAGTCTGGACACAAGTCAAAGAATGAAAAAACAAAACAAACTTCTTCCCACTCCAAAAGGAAGAAAGTTTCTAAAAGGATTTTACTGTAAGACTTCCCAGAAAGCAAGCAGTTTTAGAACTGGCTCAAAGCTATCAACTCTTACCAAACAGCAAGCTGTTAAAACTCTGTTCAAATGTCACTTGTGCGTGGGAGGAAGGGTAAACAACTGACTGCTGATTTGAGAGCTTTCTGAATTTTGCTTAGTGTTTTGAAATCTTTTGATTTCAAGCTATGGCATCACAAGCATTTTTTCTCCAAGACCAAAATAAAATACTTCGCAAAATGATAAACATTCTCCTATTCGCACAGAGTGAGTCTCAAAGCGTGACAAAAGTATACTTCGGATTTTTAGAAATAAACCTTCCCATTCAATATTTACTTCTTACGAAACGTTCCAGTTTCCTTACTTAGTCCTCTTCATGAAGTAGATGTAAAGCAATGTTTTCTTTTCAAAAAAACCCAAGCCAAACAAAAAAACCCCAGACAGGTGCTCACCGCCATGCTGCTCTCAAGGTTTTGACTTACTACTCTGTCTGCTGTTGCATCTCATTTGAGTAGTGGGACATATTTCCTATCCTGTAAGAGATTAATTATGGTTTTTGGGCATTGTACTGCCTCAAAATTAAACAAATTTATGGGAAACTCTAGTGAAGAGCTGACATTTAATACTAAAAAAAAAAAAAATCAATCTCCGGTTTTGTCAAATCTTAAAGTTTCTCTTACTTAACCTGTTGATAGAGTACTTTCTGCCTTACTGAGAAACTCAGTTCACCAACTCTTTGGAAAACCTGACAAAGGGCACCATATTTATCTAAAGCCTCACACAGAAGATGACTGCACTCGTGACATTTCCTGAAAGATTTATTTTAGGAAAAAATTGTACTCTAACACCCATTCATTATAAGCATACATTAAAGCCCCCTCTTAGGATTTCCCTGCAGAATCAGTGCAGGAACCAGCAAATAAAACATCTGACTTGTTTTTCTCAATGGGTCATCGAGAAGGATTGGCAAAGCAAGCATCAATCCCATTTCCAGTGCCATGCAGAAGCTACAAATACTTCCTTTAAATACATATTTAAATGTTTTGAAGCCACTACCTGCAAGCCAAGAGCGAGCAGCTCACCTTGCATTTTGGACACTTCTGGGCATTCCTCTGCCCGTGTTCGATTTCGTTGGCCCAGTGACGCAATAGCTTGTCTCCCTTCTTGTATTCTTTGCAGTTAACGCCTTCATGCCAGGGAGAGTGGCACTTGAAACACCAGACAAATTGGCAAGATGGACACTGGATCTGTATAAATGAGAAAATACCACACATTTGCAAGCTGGGCATCAACCCAACTGGAAATTCTGTTTTAAAAGTACTGCTCTTAATTTAAGGAGTACCTGAGCAGCAAAGACTTAACATCTTTTGAAATGTCTGTTTTAAAAATACAAGAAGTTGTGGAAGCTAACTTGTTCTGTTTCTTTTTTAAAAGAGAGAAAATACAGAAAAAGGCCCCAGTAAAACAGAGCACAAGTAGCTCTTGTAACCACCTAAAAATTAGCAGTCAGTTTTCAGTGGGGTGGATCTCAATCTTCTAGTTATTAACTTCACTGCCAAGGCTATCACCAGGGAGTACCTGGTCTTCTGAAGGGGCTCTGCAGAGCCCAGAATGGGTTATGAAGCTCATATTAGCAGCAGTCTTGACAAAAGGGACCAAGAGCAAGGGTCTCAACCAAGGGCCACAACTAAAACCTGGAAGCCCAAGACCTCCTTTTGCTCTTGATTGTGCAAGGGCAAGCTGGGGTCTGTGCCAAACCACCCACTTGTTACAGACCACACCTAATGGCAAAAAAACACAAGCAGCGGTCCTTAAAATGAGAAAGGATCTATTCTTGCCACTCCTGAGGTTTTAAGTCATTGCATCGAACAGGTACCATCGTCATATTTTCCTCCAGAGCCTGGCCATTTTTTTGAAAAAAGCTATGGCAAGTGCTGTGCTTGTAGAAGTAATAAATAAAGGCATATTACAACTGTTCATCTGATGAAAGACAGGCCACCTACCTGGATCATGACTAAGGAAAACAAGAACTAGAAGCTGCATTAGATACAGGCACATCTAGGCTCCTGCAGGATGTTCACTCCTGCTGTGTTTGGCAG
>NW_010193978.1:22825-35304 GCF_000695765.1 Mesitornis unicolor | reverse complement strand
CAGGACAGGAAGGTCCACTTTTCAAGCGACTGCTGAGCCCCATCAACCAGCTGCAGTTGCAGCCCATACCTAGCACTGCCAGAAAGGCTCTTTAGTCCTGTGTCCACACCTGGTTTACTACCAAACCATGGATGTGTCTGTGCCGGCCATGCATGGCATGGGGTTGCTGTTCAGGAAACTATATCCTAGGGTGCAGTCACACGTAAAGCCCTCAAAATGTATTTCCGAAGTCCCCACTCCCACCAGTTGCCCTGCCTTCTGCTCAGACACCCTAACTGGTGGTGTGCCGCCTCGACTCCAGTCAGAGGGCAAAGCAGGCACTCTGATAGCTCTTAAGTATTTTGCTGGGGGGCAGCCAAAATCACTATTTATGTGTGCAATTCCTCCATCTGTCACCACCAGCATGCTAATACAAAGCTGATCTGATCTCTGATGCATGACTGAGAAATTAAGCTGTCTGCTACCTTTAATGCTATTCCCCTAGCTCTATATAGAGAGATAGCATTTAGCTTTTTGCCTTTAATGTTTCACATTAGAAATCTAATTGACCCAATGGCTTGAGTTGAGCAGTTTTACGACCCTAGCTGACTCATTTTTCAGTGGTTGTCTCTAACTTGACCTGTAGAGAGCAAATGTTTTTTCTAGACTGTAGCAGCATGCAACAGTCAAAGCTCCATTTGTATGAAGTGACTGATGTACCTCTGTCTATGCAGAGCTGTTTAAATAAGTATTTCACTTTTAATGGTAGACTATACGATGCTTGGTGCATTGCTTCAGCTTACATCTTTATGCCAATCCACATCTACAGATCAGCAAGTGCAAGAACTTAATTAATGGTTAAGAACTTAGTTAACGGTCAAGAGAATTAATAATTTTTGCACTACCCATAAGACAGCATTTCCCGCTTCAGGATTCTTTGCCTGGGCATAAGGCTAAAGTGCAAAGAAGGGAAGCAGCATCAAAAAGTTGACAGATGTTCTTCTTGTTATAACACATTAACATTTTAGTCAGTTACCATCTACTAGTCATTATCCTTGTAAAAAAATAAATCATACATGTTAGAACACATACATTTCTTTCATATCAAGCATACTCAAAAGAGTGTAATATTAAAATGGATAAAGTTCTGATATCCTGTACCCAGCGCAAGTATGACTTCCTGCTTTCTATAGCTACAAAGTGACATTTTTTCCAAGGCACACAGTAAGATACCTCACACAGAGGAAAACTGCACTTATCACATGTTTCCTGCCAATGAAATAAGTTACCGAATACAAAGGTAGACAGCATAAAACCAGGAAAGAACAAATGAAACCTGTTTGTAAGTAAACAACACATTAAAGCTGCAATGCGTGGATTACAAATGCAATTACTTTTTTCATGAAAACACAGTAATGTCTAAGGCCAAGATAAGGTATAAAACAAAAGCAACACAAAATATAACCAGTGCCCTTTCTCTGATTTGTTGGTCTACTGGCCTAGATGCTAAACCAAAGGAAAAATACTATCCTGAATCTCTGCTTAGCAAATTTATTGCTACTAACCAAACTAACACAGAGCACCAAGTTCTTTCCACAATCCTTCAGAAACCAATATGCACAAGATAGATTATCTTATTAGCAACTAACCTGCCCAATATCTCAGTATCTTATTTTCCCTTTCCCCTACCCCAATAATGTATGTCACAGTGACCTACTGCTGGGAAGACAGATTATAGCAGGTATCGCATTGTATTTACTCAGTATTTGTTATGCCTCAGCCAAAGATGAAGCTTGTAGTCACAATTAAGCGTTTTGCAACCTGAAAGTGTTTACCAGTTGAAATATCCAGACATTTGAGATGGAACATGAATGTTAAAGAATATAAATCCAAACAAACAGATCAGAGAAGCTGCAAGGTAAAGCTTCTTTCTTAATCAAAATGTCAACATAGTTTAAAACATAAGTTTTGTGGGTTTGGTTTAGTGTTTTTTATTCGTTGAAAATTTGACAAATTAGTGGCAGGCTCTATCTTTCCATTATAGCATGTATATAATTGCAAGAACTGTAGCAGCCACCAGGATATATATTGAATCTTATACATGCACACTGACATCAGATGTTACTTGGAAAGCACTGAAATACACGGTAAGGCTATAACTGTGTGAACTCAGTAACATTTGTTACCATGAATGGCCCTGACTAACTGAAGTAAATGAGTGGAAACTGCCTACTTCATTACCAGGTTTGAAGTTCCTAGGTTCCTCTTCCACCTGCCACCCAACAGCATTTCCCACAAAACTGAACTGGTAAACAGTTTTTATTTTCAACATACATTAAGCAGGCAAAGAAAAGTATGCTCTTTTAAGTACTTATGAACTTAATTTTCCTTGGAACTACTGGGTGCAAAACGAAATCCTAAAGCTATTCCAACTTGGATGCAGTGTGATACCAGTGTGCTTAAGAAATAGAACCACAACAAGGCAATTACAGCAGTCTTTCAGATTCTTATTCTATTCTCTCTCTACTTTTCTGAAAGAGTTAAGTATGATTTGCTTTATGCTTCAGTACTGGTGCATGAAACCATCATAATGAGGACAAAAATGTTATCTACATATAATTTAAACCAGTAAAATATATTATCATCCAGCAAAACAGACAAATTATTTCTGAAAAAAACCTTCAAAACTAGTGTTTTTTCAAGTATGTTTTTCATCACACAAGCATTTTTCCATTTATTTTACAACTTCCACTTCAGTCAATCAGAATTGAGAGGATGGATATGTACAGAAACTTCTATGCCATCTGGAGGTCAGTCTTCCTTGAAACAGAAAAGATTACACAACTTCTCATACAAACCCTTTTGGTTCTCAGCTTTCTGAAACACTGACCTTTGAGGCTAACATTTTCCACTTTCTTAGATAGCCTCTTTACTGCAAACTATTTAAACTATCATTTTCCTCACCTCACAGGAAAAGACCTTTCAAAATTGGTAAGGAACAGCAATACAAAACACTGCTCCATGTAAGATGACGGTAACAAAACTACCTGGACATTAAAAATATTCTGAGCGCCTGAAGCTGTGAAAGGCTTAGTGGGATTTTATGCTGCTTAGCGGAATGCTAGCTATATAATAGGATGGCTGAATTAATTGTGCAGCTAACTGATTACATGAGTTACAATCTCTAGCTACAGCAACAGAGTCACTTTACTCCAAAATAAATATGGGCTCCTGCCAAAACAGCTGTCTTCTTCTCATCACCAACCCATCCTCTCATGTACCAGCTGAAAATAAGCAACAACTAAACAAACAAATCTTGTTTCTCATTGGAGCTGACCTTTGATCCAGCTCCCAGCATGACACCAAAACATCAACATGAGCAAAAGCAAGCCAATAGGAATGAACAGTGGAGAGAGCATGGCAAAATCACATGTACAGCAGTTCTAGCTCAAGGCAGACTGAGATTACATGTAACCATGAAGGTATCTGCTACTCAAGGTTAAAATCTGATCCAAAAAGGGGGAAACCAATTGATGTGAAATGCACAAATCCACTCTATCACTGCATCTTTGCAGCTACAGATTCCTACTACTTCTAGTAACTCTTGAGTGGTTCAAACAAAAGATAGTGCCAAGCACCCAAGCTCTTTTTTATGTAATGTGTATTTCTTGATGGACGAGAACAAGAAAACTTCATTATGAATCTCACAGGTTGATAAGGCAGAAATAGAGTCCAAGAATCGGGAAACGCTTCTTCATGGCAGGTCAAAGGACTAACATTAACAGAACAGATGAAAACCAGAGTTTAGGAGACCCCCTCTAATAAAACCCACCTGAAAACTCAGAGAACAAGCCAACATAATAATAATTCTTGTGAAACCTGCATCTGTTCCATGCATAGGAACAGAACTACTAGTGTTTTCAGCTTTTGCCCAATTTATTTGTACTTTGGCATTCCAGCTTTGACAAAAGGTTTATTAGGATCTTGACTGTAATGAAGTCTTACACTCCCAATTTAGGTCATAAGAGAGAGGGCAGGGGTATTTCCTTACTTACAGCTGGATCCATTTGTGATACAAATACTTGATAAAAGAAACTAAACAGTCACCCTGCTGTCTTAAGTAGCACTAATGGCAAAAGAAAGGTTTAGATAGCAAGTTTCCTTTTTCTTCCCTTCCTCCTCTCTCAACATACATGTATCCGTTAACTTTCTACGCTTAGCACATCAATACTTCGATCTCAAAAACAAAAAACAGCACCAGCAAACTGAACTGCTGGGCTTAGATCAGTTTAGCTGACATAAACCAGCTATTGTAAGGAAAATCTAATAACTTTGCTACCTCTTTAAATTTAGATGTGAAGTTAATTTGTAATTTTAAATAGTATATCATATTTTAGGAATGCCATAACATTTCAAAAGTATCTGTTCAAACACACTCTTGGATTTTAGTGTTTTGCTGTTGCAGTGTACAGGAGAGCAAGGGTACTGGCACTAAGCCCTTGTGTGCAGTGATCCTACTCGTAAGCTTGTGCGTAGACTTTCTCCACGCATGACTCAGTTCTTCTGAAGGCAGCACTTCCAGTGCTGGTGCAATTGCTGTTTATATTGCTTGCATGTGAATATGTGGGCCTCCCAGTCTCCAGTCAGATGTCTCCTATGCTATATGCAAAAGAAAATGAGTCTGTACCTCCAAAGAATCTATAATTCAAGGCACAAACAAGTTACCATACAATCACAAGAACCTAAGAAAACTGAGGTGATAATGGTCCACAGCTACATGTGTATGTAATTACTCACACATACACAGTCTTATAGTTCTTATAGTTCTCCTTTTAAATCTTGTCCCTGCAGCAAAACTCTTGCTTGTGCTAAGCTTAAAGTAAGTCACTGAAACTGTACCTATGCTAGAAAACAACACAGATTCAGGGAGTAGGTGGAAGACCCGCATTATGATCATCCACGCTGTTTGCTAGCACTTTCCTAATTATATTTCTGACGAGCATCAACTCCACGTTCTTCCAGGCAACACCTGGCCACAGCTCAAAGGACACATTTTGCCAGAGTCTGCTCCCAGGAAGAGACTTGAGCTCTGCAGATCAGAGATACACATAATGCATGACCGCAGGACCAGGGAACTGCTTCTGCCTTGCACTTTTTCACACTTCAAAGTCTCCCATTCCTTCTGATTATGATTTGTAGGGAAGTGGTAGGAATGTTTTAACTATAGCATTTTAAACTCCTAAAAGAGCACTGGTGGGCAGAACAACCCATTTTGTGCCTTAAAGAACATTCGTAGAGTAGGCATCCCACGATACAACAGCTGCACCATCTGTGACCCAGGTCAGTGGGACAGAAACAACCTCTGGTATCATAAGAGGCTGCTGCAGAAGCATCACAATATCTGACCTACCCTGGACTGTACATCCTGGCCACACCTGAGGGAATGCTAAGCAGATGGGTGAAGGACAATAGCTGTGGGCACAAGCAATCTTACCTGCAGTTTCAAATTTCTCTGTGTAGGATGCCAAAAACCTGAAAATGTTAAGTTCAGCAGACATTGTGGCATGTAATTCATGCACTGCACAGATATACATAAGTAGCTCATAACCCATACTTAGCAGTACCAGGGTTTCAACTCCAGTGGATACAAAACCTTCTAATTTTTAATCTCCATACTGGGTTGAATCTTATGCTGTGTAATTAGGGCTATCTAAACAGTCATCTGAACTCCTGCTAAGGAGAACTGGTTTGTCCAGGAAAGGCCAGCTCAATCATGAAAGTAACCACATCAAATCTAATAACTGGATGGAAAACTAACACCAAGCATGATGCTGCAAACAGAACCTTCATCTTCTGGAACTGAGATGGACCTCCAGCAGCTCAAAGCTTCTTCTGACTGTAATCTCTTGCTTCCTATCTTTGATTGAAGTCACACTATAAGCAAATCTTCTACTAAAAGAAGTGCTGTAAAGTGGGTTTTTTCCTGTTTTTCAAGTTTTCCATGTTGTGAGTGATGAGATTACACCAATGTAAAACCTCTGGTAAGGGACTGAAGGAATCAAAACCAAGAAGCAGGATAGACAGAAGCACTGGTTCTAAGGAAGAAGTAAGCCAACAGCCTAACACTAAATGCCCAGAATTCATTTGCTCAGTTTCAGGGAAAACTTATGTTTGCTGGAGTTGCGTGTTTAAAATTATCAGTTATAGTGATAACTTTTCTTCCCCAGTCTCTTCTGATCATGACTGTATTCTTTATATGTCAGAGAGAAAACAACCTAAGTTGTGTGTCAGGACAAAATTACACCATCTGACAAAGAAATAAGGACCGAAGTCAACTGCTGGAACTGTTCGAAATCAATTAAGTAGTTAATCAGTGATGTACTAGAGAGACGTATTCTTAACCATAGACTGCACACAGACCCAGTGATGCAAAAAAGTCCATCTGATGCCCACCAAAAGCTGTCATACTTTTGCAGTGCCATCTAACCCACAGCCCTGGCAAGCATGCTCACTTTGTATTTGTTCTCCAATTTGGCAGGAGTAGGAATGTGGCCTCTCCTCCGGAAGGTTGTAAAGTGCTTGCACTGAGGGCATGGCTTGGTGCTGGAGTCAATGCGGCTGAGTTCCAGGAAATATTTGTACTTGATGATGTCATCATGGGGTAGGTTATAGAGGACAGTTGTTTCATCCAGGTGTTCGCTGCACTCTGTGATCGGGCATTTTATATCCGCTTGTCCCAGGTGCACCTGCATATGGAAAAACCCAGAAAAGCTGTATGACCTTTTGCTTGGAAAAAGAAAGCAAGCATTTGTGAATTTTGTGAGAAAAATAACTTGAAATTTTATTTTTTATTTCAATTGAATTTAAATTTAATTTAATTTCAACTTGAAATTTTAATTTCAAGTACTGTAACCATCCACAGACTATCAAGGATATAGTCTTAAAAGTATTCTGACTTACTCCAAGCACACTGCAGTTTTTCCAGAAGGTATTTACAAATCGAAACAGAAAAGCTACTTACCCTTAAGACAGCTGCAGTTATTAAACACAGTCTCAGCGTGTGCAGCACGGCTATATACTCCACAAAACCAAAACATGAGTCCTAACAGACAGCACCCATCCAGTCCTCCATACTTTGTGTATAATGGTCAGTGCTCCACTATCACAACTCACAAAAGGTTGTAAGAAAGCAGGCAATGGAAACACTTGTATATTGTTTCACTGCAAAACATACTGGGAATCACTGCACAAAGAAATTAAAAAGCAGCTGTGACTCACTGCTAGCCCTGAGCTGGTTCCTGCTCAGCAAGCTCAGTGTCTCTGCAGTCTGCTTCCAAAAAAGCTCCTTATATGCCACACTGCATACACAAAGTGTGAGCTGAGCCTGGATCTAACCATGCTAATACATTTCGCCAGAACTCAAGAGTTTAAAAACAAACACCTAAACACCAAAAAAAACTCAAAAAAAAAAAAGACCAAAACAAAAGCACACACAGAAGCAAGCTCAAGTTTAACAGTAAACCATTGTAGATCTAAAGAGCTCTGATGGTCCCAAGATGATCCATATGGTCGGATATCCACAACGTGTTTTCAGAGCTCTTGGATCTGAGAACAGCGCTGGATCCAGGTCTGCACCCTTCACACTTGGCAGGCTCCCACAGCTCGCACTCTGTGCCAAAACGGCAGATCCCACTTGGTCTGGCACCAGCAGAGTTGCATTTGCTTGGCACCAAGCCCTAGTTAATAAACCCTGCAGGATCTTGAAAGCCTGCAAGGACCCGGCTCGAGCATGTTTGTGTCAGCCTCAAGTAAGCCAGAATGAGTGAGTGCTGACTGAACAAGTGGAGCTGATCACCAGACCAATTCCTTCCTCCATTACCATCTCCACGCAGAGAAAAAGGGGTTTAACCAGCATGGTGTAACCAGCATATCTTTCTAGGAATTACTGCATCAAGGTTGGCAGTTCCCTAGACTGCTTATTCTTTAACACACTCCACTATGGGGATCTGCCAAATGATACACTAAATATGATAGGAACACCTCAGATTTGGATGCAGATCTCACTGCTGCATTGTGGTACAACTCAGAGAAGTCAGTTTCTCAGAAGACAACTCAGACTCCATTAATGCAGTATTTAAGCTAAGAAAGGAGGGAAAAAAACCCAAAATCTAACACAACCCTGCCATTGCTGCCTCAGCAATGGAGCCATATGGGCTCTGACCGAATGATAATTTAGTTAGAAGCCAGAGGATTAGAAGAGTCTTTTTCACTGTGAGGTTGACAGAGCACTGGAACAAGCTCCCCAGAGAGGTTGTGGAGTCTCCTTCTCTGGAAAGGTAAAAACCCCAAGGTTCACACTGATTTCAAAAAACTCCTTATTGCACTACATTTGTTCTCTCAGCAATCCAGCTAAACCTCAGCAGAGCAAAGAGGTTAGGTACGTGCTAAAGAGAGAAAACCAGGGTGACAACAGCAGCAGCACATTCCAGACCAGAGCACAGACAGAGAAGACCTCAGCAAGCAATCGCTGCTGCAGTGCCTCAGGCAGGTCAGGATGGGGGTAGATCTCTCAGATACAAAGGAGAGGCATCTGCCCCACCAATACACCCACTTTTAGGGAGGAACTTCCCTAAATTTCATTTCCAGCTCTAGAAGGTGAACAGAGCACATCCAAGCAAGGCTAAGCTCAAACAGTCTGGCTTTTAAACAGACCAGTATAAGTACAGGAGAAGAATGTACTAAAATTTATTTGAAAAAAAAAAAAAGCCTCAAACCCCACAAACTACATGCTGGAGAATGTCCACATTTTATACCTGCAGGACACTAATTTACCCATAGCAGCATGTGAAAATCAAAATTGAGCATATGACATCACTAGAGTGACTCTTCTCAGAAGAATCACCCACTACACCATGGAGTTGTGCTTAAAAAGCAGAAGATGATCAATCCAGCACTAGAGCACTCAAACACTAAACTACAAAAACAATTTGCTACAGAAATATAAGAAGCCATGGCACTGCTGCAAGGACTAGCACAAGCTTCTTTAAACAGAAGTGTAGGTACAACAATCTAAAATCAAACAGTCAAATTAACCCCATCCACGACTACTTCAGGGTTTCTTTTTAAAAAGCATTAGTGAAATACTAAAAGCAAGCCCTTTTGCTAAGAGTAAACACAGTGAGAAGGTACATTGTAACTGACATCTAAGCTGGTACTTAGGCAGTACTGCTTATATTAAATGTTAGGTAGAAAAAACTTGCATTAATAAAACGAAGGAATACAAAGCTGACCGCTTTCTGTATTTCATGCCCACAGAGAATATGATTAATATATGTGGTAAGAGTAAAGTGTGGTTTCAGTGTTTATTTTGAAAATATGCTTTATACCCACTTGACGTAAATAATTTTATCCTCTGTAATAGTTACAGTCTTTGAAGTTTGGCAAAGATTGATCCTTTTCCTGTGTTTTGAATGGGAGTCAAGTGAACAGAGCTGGTTTGCTTATTAGCACTAACTTCAATGGAGCCTTGTCTTACCAAAACAGTCCATCTTTGTTTGTGCACTAGCATCAACAATTGATTTAAGTACAGCTTTAGAGGTAGCCTGTTAGGCTACCTGCTGCTGCAGACCCAGGAGGTGCTACAGAATGGGAAAGAAAAAAACAAAAACAAAACCAAAAACCTCTTATAACATGGGTAAAAATAATTGGTTTTATTCTTTTCCTTGGGTTTTGGTTTTTGTTTGTTTGTTTTTTTAAGAAATTTTGAGGAGTCTTATCCTTCAGTATCAGCTTATCACAATGTCAAATCCCCAAGTTTTAAGAAGTCTTTGAATTTCAGAATACCACTGTGTACTAAGAACTTAAGAACTCGTGGTATACACAACAGCATGGTGTATTTTCACAGCATGAGGAACGACTCAGATGTGTTTAAAAGCAGCTGAGTTGCAGTGCAGTGTTAAATGTCAGGCAGCATCCAGTTCTTACACCCAACTGTGCATCACTTCTGTAAAGCATCTCAGGAGAGGCAATCTCTGCTTACAGTTCATAAGGAGAAAGCAGGCTCTCATGACCTTCATCTTACCAGAGAGGTAACATTTAAACTGTCAGGAGAGTAATATGTATCTCTTCTCCACACCAATTCCTGACTTTTTATGCGAAACGATTTTGGGGAGGTGGGACAGGGGCGGGGACAGGACAGGAAAGGACCTAGTTTCTACAATGGTCCACTTACTGCCCAAAAATGCAGTGATACCAACAACAGAAAACAGAAACAGATGGCATGGTACTTTTAAAACAGAAAATTATTTCCACTGCCTCCAAACCTTCTTTTAAAGGAAATCTTTGTTAGCTACACAGAAAGCAAAGTTCAAACTACATTAGAAGCACTGATTTATACCTGTCATTTAGCCTGGCCCAAGCTGGATGTAACATAACCTGTGTAGGCTGTACTTGGGTGGTTATATTACAGCTATACTCTTTAAAGAAGGGGCCATTCTACTTTAAAACTGACACATACAAATGAGCATTTACTTACTGAGACTTTACTTTTCAGAGATGCATATATTAAATAAATCAGTCAATTCTTACTTCTCACCTGTGAATGCTGAAAGAAAAGTGAACAGTACCATGTCTGGAGAGAAGTGCAATTTCTACCAGTGCACCGAATTCTCGTCTGTACACTACCAAAGACATTATGCATAAAAAAGTATTTTGGAAATGCACAGATGCAATCTCATCTACATGATCTTCGTATTCTACAGGGGAAGAAACAAATGGATTAAAGCTCCCTTTATTTATAAGCAAAGCTCCACTGCTTTCTAGTTTGCTGGAAACACTGCTTTTTCATTTTTGCTGGTAAGCTGCAAATCAGTGAAGAATTATTTTTATTGTAGGTTTGGGAAGCAGAGAGTGTAACTTTGAAACTGTTTTCTTTAAAAAAAAATAAAAATGGAAAATGCTTGAAGGGCTCACCATGGTTCAAGATTCCATAGTGGTAGATGCTAACCAAATGAAATCCAAGCAGATAAGATTCAACAAGTGCAAACAAGAGACAGTGCAAACTTCCACTAAGTATTTTGCACCTGCTTTTCGGGTTGTGCTTTCATGACTCTTTCTGTGGTTTGAGTATTAACTTCAGCAGTCCAGATCCCCTACCTCTGATTTGTGCCAGTCACATCCTGGCACTCTCCATAAAACTCCTCTAAAAAAATGTTGTGAAATAGATTCTCTTTTTCAGTTCATCCATCCTCCTTCCTTACTATCAAACAGTACAAATCCTCAGTGCTGCAAGACAAACAAATATGAACAACTAGAACTAACAGTACTTAGATTAGGGGCTACTTTATTGTATCACCACCAAACAGGAAAACAGACTGAGTTTCTTGCGTGCCACCCTCTCCACTGGACAACTTCACACAAGTTCTTGCCTCTTACATCACGAACTATGCTACATGGGGTATGTTTCACTTTTATTCATTTCTCAATACAGCAGACATGCAATAAATTACTTTCTGAATCCTTTTCTTTGCCACCCCACCACCTTCTCGGCCAGCCACCACCTCTAATGTCACTTCAGTCAAGAGCTGTCACTCCCCTCCCTAGGAGGAATGGGCTCAGTAGCCTTAGTGCGGTACATATAGCAGACCTCAAAAGGACCCAGAAAGAGCTCAAAATGGTGATGATATCTTGCACACTGGCATTGAATTAATAATTGTTATTTTTTTAGGTTTAATTCACATTTTCTGCTATGCCAGGAAATATCCAAGTGACCACTAAAACAACTAGAATGACCAGTCTTTCCTCATAGTCAGTGGAGAAAGCCTTTGAAGAACATGTTAATGTCTTGTCCGTCAGGAGAACGGCACACAAACGTAAGAAGCTGAGAGGGAATCATGTTGTACATAACTGCAGTCCAACCACCACCAGCGGTTTGACCAAAGGTTTGACCTTTCTGCTCCAGAACTGTGCCTCCTGAATGATTTACAAGGCATATTTAAACACGGCATCAATTTAAATTCTCAAAGCTCATCTAGTTCTCACAGGGTGGGCTTTCAGCTTCATCCATAACACTCCAAGGATCACTTTAGGGAGTGCACTTACAGAAACCCACATCCTCAGGGTGGTGCGGGATGGTACAAGCCACACATCAGCAATGGCCACAGCCAGCACCACTTGTGCAGGCAGTGACCAGAGCAGCTTTATCCCCAGAAACCAATCAAAACCTTAACTGGCAAAATTGGCCTCCTCAGCCTGGTGCAAAACCCTGAATCATGGAGTCCATTTCTCATTCAAACTCTTTTTTTCCTTCCATAGTCACATACAGAACTCACCTGAAGAGTTATGAGGATAAGCTAGGAAGATATTCTTCAGAATACACCTAAACTCAACCAAATAAGATTTTAGAGACCTCTTGATTTGCTTTGTCACTTGACAACATGCTAGTATGAAGCTCTACTCCTTTTTGCTTCCTTCCACAGGACCAGGGGTTATTTGCTCACATG
>NW_010193978.1:0-22794 GCF_000695765.1 Mesitornis unicolor | reverse complement strand
GCAGGAACATTCAACTACTATTTGTCCTGTTCACACAGGAATAGCATTTATAGAAAATTAGTTACAGGAAAACAAATTATCACTAAAATTCTCCTTCACAAGATGCAAACAAGTAACAACCTTCATGAGGTTAACCTCCCTCTGCTCTTTCATTTCCTGTTACTTCCTCTAGCAGCAAGTTAATCAAAAAAGGAAAAGAAGATTTTACCTCAGTAACACACTTAGAAAACATATGCTGCATTAAGTCATGTTTCTGCCTCATTAAATCTCTTGTGTGTCATCAGCAAGGATGGAACGTACACACTTTCTGCTCTGTTTTTTGGACATCCATGGTTAGCTGAAACCCACAATGGAGGTAATGTTTAGTCCGTGGCTGGACAAAACTGGGGCTGGTACACCCAGACAGCCAGGACACTCTCCGACGAAGAGGCACACCAGAGTTTGACTGAGAGATTGGCTGGCAGAAAGCTTTCACAACCTCTGGGAGCCCTGGAGCATGCAAGATAAAGCAGTCTTTCATCTTTCCTTCCAGGCTGCTTGCAGGGGCAAGAGGACAGAGAAATCCTGATGGAGGAATGTAACTGGGGAGGAAGCGTGGCAGAAACTGCCAATCTCGAAGGAACTGGACCCAAACCCATGGGTATCTCAGCATTCGTTAAAGGGAACAAGGAAATGCATGAGTGTTTTATTTTGTCCAGGCGTGCATATTGCCAATGCTAGCTAAGTATGCATAGGGTAATTTTTCTGTTCCTTAGAAGACACATTCACTTTTAGTAAGAGATCCAAAGATGGTCATGAAAGAAGAGCTTTGAGAACAGCAGACTGAGACAGATACCTGCCCTTTTCAGGGTAGAAAACAGAAGCAGTTGCTCCTGCCTAAGAGTGGGACAAAAAGACCACACTAAAGCCAAGCAGGTGTAGGAAGGGATTACAGAAAAGAAGCAAGAGTTAGGGGACCATCCACATAACATGATCCGCTCAAATAACCCAGCCATCTCAGGATTGAGCCCTGCTCAGCAGCATTGGGAAACACAAGCCGTGAAGAAGCGACACCTTTGTAAGGTAATGGTTTGTTGGGCTTCCAACATCCAATGTCATATCCAAATAACACAGAATGAAAACAAGCCAATTCCAACAGCTGATTCTTGTGAAATAAGTAAGATAAAAATCTATCAGTTAAGTCTTTAATTGATAGCATTAAATTCAGCAGAGAACAGTCTGTTCCTACAGACAGTGTAAGACTCATAGAAACTGTCATCTGCGTGTGAATTTGTTACCAGCCAAGCCTAACCCAGGTCTACCCTGCCCATTTGATTACTCTGGTAAGGGACCGACAAAGTGCAAGAGCCCAGGCTGACACTCCAGGAAGGTGAGGAGGGAACAGGTCAAGCGAGACGGGACGCTGGCACTGCAGCAGCAGCCCTCCTCCTGCCATGGGACAGCATGCCTGACTGCCCCAAAGCAGGAAAGTAGTGAAGGGAGTGTTTACTGAAATTCCTTTAAACATTTACTTCAGAAAAAAAAGATAAATTAGAAAGAAAAACAACAACAACAAACCCAAATCCCTTTCCAATTAAGGAGATTAAACCAAAGAGCACTCAGTTACTTAAGCAGGTAATTTTTACATATATGCTGCTTTCTTACAGGAGCAATGCTTACAAAGGCACATAGCTGTTTCCTCATGTCACTTAAAACAGAAAGTCCTGAACAGATGAACTCCAACCTCCACTGGGTCCAGACTGGATTAACCCAGATTCAGAACAATTCCAATGGAATAATACTGTTAACTATTAACGATTAGTATCACAACCAGTCCTTTCCCATGCTTTTCTTGAAGATGGACAAAAAGTTAGCACTCACACTGTTATAGAAGAGTAAAAATACGTGGTCGGAGTCCTCATTGAGAAAAATTGCTTCAGGTGGAGCCAAGCCAAATCCAACAACAGTGACGATTTGTCCTACAACTATTTATGTTGAAAAAGAGGACATCAATAGCTCATTCTTCTACCATTTAGTAGGCAGGGTCCCAATCAGACACAAAAACTAGAACAGGCTCCCTTTCAGCTAAAATAGGACCAAATCACCATATATTTGCACAACCTATCCAGTAATCTCTATTACTGAGCTGCCACTACAGATAAGCCCAGCTGGTATCATCAGCAATAGTTAATCGAACCTTTGGTTTTGCCAGCAATGGTTGTTGCTGTGTTTTAGTGTTGTACTTACAGAAACATTTAACGGTGCTTAATATTTTCCCAACTGAAAGTGGTGTTTAGCATAAAATAAAGAAAATCTCTTACAATCGAGAGAAGGACGTAAAGGGGGAGAAGTATGCTCCCACATATCTCACTACTCCATCTCAGAACATGGCTACAAAACTTAAGAGAGTTGCCATGGATGTGGGCGATGACTTAAAAACAGCAAGAATTTTAACAAATCTCTCAACTATCCTCTTGACGACTCTGATCATCTACATTCCCTGGCCTGTAGAATAAAGGACAGGCATTTTATAGCCATTCTTAAGTTGCCCTGCTTTCCTTAAGCAAGCTACTAAAACTATTTAGTTTCCATCTCTTTGCTAGGTCTGCGGTTGTAGGTGAGTTTTCTTGTGCCATGTATTAATAAACAATGTTTTTATTCTTGACTATCAGACATGAAACCAAGTTGTGGCCTCTTTTCTTGATAAATTTAATACAGAAACATCAGAGTCGCATAGGTGCAAGCAAAAGCAGAAAAAAGCCTGAAAAGTACTTTTTAACCAGCATGTAATTGCCAGGAATGATAGTAACCAAACTCACTTCTAAGATTCAGGGTGGAATATATGAGGTTAGAGTACCATCACTTGGCTTCTCTTACAAAGTAACTAAAATAAATTTGTTTATGCAATTGAGTTGTTACAAAATAGTTAAGATTTGAATTATTAATAGTTACTTTGCTCTGCCTTTCTGAGAAGAGACCTATCTCATCCTACCAGTACCTATCCACAATAAATGAAGCTGCTTTTGTTAAAAAGCTACACTATTAAAGCTACCACAAAGTGAAACAAATTGATAATTTTCACATAGCTTAAGTGATAAGAGGACAGGTGTGCACACTGACCCATTTTCAGGGACAAATACTTCCTGGGAAAGGTTAACACAGAACGGACTTCCAAGCTTCACCCCACATACCAACATGTGGACAAACCCCAGGTACTGTGCTAAAGCTCCAATCTCACATGACTTTATGAAGTTATTTCTTACAATGCATTGTAAGTTTAAACCACATTTTAATATGCATTTAATGCAATGACGGATACAGCTACAACAAGGAGCAAACATATGAGATGAAGTGCAAACAGCACAGCCTTCTCCAGGGACCTGTCTGGGGCAAAAGCTTAAGGTTCTGAGCCATATTTGGAGAAGCAGAAGTGAAAGTAAAGCTAAAGTGTCATCCCAGTTAGGAGCAAATTACTCATCCTCAAACAGTTAAACTCTTACCTAAGATACCACAGCAGAAAACTACGGGCACAGGAGAACCCTCTTATGAAAGTTGAGGGAACAGCTCTGCCCCACAACTGATCTAATCCAGTAGAGCTGCACTCATCTAGCGCACGGTGATTTCTGAACAGTGTATTAAAGAGACAAACCATCAGAGTTAATTCTCCCGCTGAACAAACTCTGGCTGTAATTTGCAGGTTGTTACCGTGTCAAGTCAGTCAGTCTCCCTGAGAGTCTGCTAGAATTGGGTCCCAAACGAAGCTGGAAGACAGCCTTCACCTTGATTAACAGAGAGTGTTTGTGTATTGATTGCTGCAGACTTTGTTTGACACAAGCAGCTAAAATCTTTGCAACATCACAAAATAATTAGAAACAGCAAAACAAGGGGGGAAGCAGACAATGTAGATGTTTTACACCAGGAAAAACAAACCATAACTGCGTTCTGAACAATATATTCCACTTACCACTTTTTCATAAACAAAAAAAAAAACAACCAACCAACCAACCCATGAAGCAAGCTCACTGAAATTCCCAAAGGCAGTTTTAACAGCTGATTAGCCCGTTAAAATACTCATTTTCACATCAGGATTGCCACAAGAGGAGAAATTATGACTTACTATTTGTTCCAAATTCTCTTAAAAAACACAAGAAAACAAAACAAAGCCATATCTATGTATTCATCTGCTGTTCATGTATGTAAATCTATCTTTAAAAAAAGTATAACAACTTCACACGACCTTTACTACAAACATTTTAACAGTTTACTAATTCAAAACATTGACATGTATTGACAAACCTGTCCCATGCAGTGCTGTGCTCTGAGAGTCTGCTTCTTCTGTGAGGCACAAGTCAAGAATAGAGGTGGAGTAAGTCAAAATGCCCCAGGTTAGACTCCTGTCTAAAACTCCAGCTACGGTGAGAAAAAACGTGTACAAATGGAAGAAAACTAATTGGAAGAAAACTACTATTTATCATTTCTGTTTATACTGCCTATCTATTTACAAACAAAATTACTTCAAACTTGTCTAAACTCTCCCCTTGAAAAAAATACAAAAATTAATCAAGGTTTATTGACCATGAGGTTTTGTAAAGTCATGGACAGGTTGTTAGATACCTTAAAACATCACTTCTGCCATCATTAAACTTTTGCAGGGCTCCAGAAACTGGGTTGCCACACTGACTATTTAAAAAAGCAGCTTTGTTCCTACCAGCAGGTATCAGAGTTTTTGAACCACTACAAGTAATGACTGCAGCCTGGGGACCAGGGAGTAGGCAGGTGAGGTGAGGTGAAGAAGGTATCAAGTCAACTATAACCATCCTTGCTTCTGTAACCACAGACCTGAGCAGTAACTGAATTCAATACTAGTTGAGGAAACTCTGGTTTCATTAATTATTTCCAAAGAATACACATAGGCCTCCATAGGAGAAGTTAACAGCATAGGAAAAAGAAATCATTACAAAGTACAGTAAGATAATGCACGCGAGGACTTGCAGACAAGGATACATCTCTCCAACTACACCTTTTGGCAAGACCAAGAAGAAAGGATCAACAGCTTTTGTGACAAAAAGACAAGAAAATAAATGGAATGTTTGTTAGCATAGATATGAAAAAAGAAAGTATCTGATTTAGCATTTCATTGATATTTGCATTGAAAAGGAAACAACACACTTGACAAAGCACCACTGACCTATCCAAATATGACCTCTCTCAAAACAGTAGTTTTGTTTCAGTTTTTTAATAGGATAATAACTACCTTAAGGAAAATAGCCCAACAGTTCTGCCAGAGCAAATACTTCTACCTTGTAGTTGCAAACCTCAATTACCCTTGATGGTTAAGCAATGATTGATGATCATTTGCCACCAATACAAGCTTCTGCAGAGGCCTGGCCAGCTTACTGGTTTACCTTGGAAAAGGGAAAGCAGTCACAGCTGCCCTAGCTTCTTTGAGGGGAGGAAGATGACAAGAAGGGAAACTTCAGGGAAAAGAAAGCAGCAGCACCCACTTCAGCCTTTCTAGGAAGTCCTTGGCTTTCCCACAAGTCTCATCTTTTTCCTCCTGCAGTTTCTCTCTGGAACATAATGTCTTCTTGCCTGACAAAGAGGGAAAAAAGTCTACTCTTCAAAATTTGATGAATACACCTAACTTCCCGCCACTTTAATAACACACACAAACAGAGGCTGGCTACCCTCTGAACTGCTCCTGAAGGTACTGCCCTGTACCTTCATCCAGTGAACGCTGTGCACTCACTCTCCTTTTAACCTGTACCAAACAGTGGGAGCTGCTGCTGAGAACTGCTGTTGCTGCCACCTGAGAAACTGCTGCCCCACAGCACATCAATTTTCTGTGCAAAAGAAAGGCAGTAATATTTGTATTTGTGACTTTTTGGGAGCACACCCAAACATCAAGGTAAGCAATGTGTTTGTTACACACTTTTCCCCAAAATGCTGCCTGCAGGGAGGGAATGAGTGACATCCTGCTGCAGAACTAAGTTCTGAATTCTACTGACATTTCTCTAAAAAACATTGCTGCATACCAACAAACACAGCTGTGTTACACCCCTAGTAAATTCAGCAATTTTGGAATTTCTGTCCATATGTGCCTACTTTCAACTCCCCATCACCACCCCAATATGCTATAGGTTTTTGAACCAAAGGTATCATAAAAGCTGATAATTTCTGGCAGCACCAACAGGACACAAAACCAGCTTGACAGTCCCCAATAAAAGACTTTCCCCAACAGTTAAGATTTTTATAACTGGTTAAAATATGCCTCAGCACCTTTCTTGGTGGAAAGGGATCAGTCTCAGCAACTTTCCTACCCCCTTCTTCCCAGCTGGACAGAGAGGGATGGCAGAAGCATACCTCCAGAGCTAGGCCCTGGTGTTCCCCCCCTGCCCAGTTTGATCAGCACCAGTGTCCCACTGTGCACTTGTGGCAGCTCCATCATTTCATATAAACACACAGGCACACTAATCTTTTAGTATCAAGTAACTAATGATACTAACAGTAAGATGGCACCTCTGAAATTCAGTGATTAACTGAATGAAAGCCACTCTTTGACTTTCCTTCCACCCATACTCTGTATTCCCTACATAAATTGAAGGTGACATAGTTGAAACAGCTGAAAGAACATACGGAAGACTAACTTTTTTGTCAAACTCCATTTGGGAACAGGGTAATTGAGCCAAACAGCAAGAAAAAAAAGCCTAAATAAATCTACTAAAATTTATACGAATATATGATCCTTTAAAACTTGGTCACCTGCGTAAAAATCACAAATCTGAAAAAGCTAAAGGATGGTTACACTTAAATCCACAAGCCATTTGCTGCCAAGCAATGGTAAGGCAGTATCAAAGGAAAGTTTAAGAATGTTTTATGAAATAATTTAAGCTTAATGAAACATCTTTTACTAAAGGCAAAACTAATATTTTGTTGTATTCTGGCACATTGGGTATCCTAATTATAATGCGATTTTTAATAATGAGGTCTCTGGAGTCTACTTTCAACCTTTACCAGTCAGCCAGTCTACTTAGTGGTCAGCCCAGCCCTAAACCACAATATCTTTAACAAACATTTTAATGCAAGTATGCTAAAAATTAAAGAAGAAAAGATTTTTATATAGTTTAAATGGAATAGAAAAGTGCTTGGGTCTTCCAGTTCATTAGTTATGTCTCACACTTTTACATGTAGAACAATTGCGTAAATTCTGCACAACGAACAACATATTATACGAGGAAGTCTGACAAAATTACATATATTAAGAAAACAGAAAACATTAGCAAAATCAGGAAGAAAGCAAGAAACCCCCGCCAATGCTAACTTCCATATACTATGCATGTTTTGTGTATTAAGTCTCCAAAGCACAAATGGCTATGCTTAAAACTAAGTGCAAACCACATTTGCACTTGATTTCTCATTTGCAAAACTGTAATCAGTAAAAAAGAACAGGTTAGCAAGTCTTTTACTACACAGGAAGAATAAAATAAACAGATGTTATAAAGGCATTTTTTAATGTGCAACCTCCGCTATTTCTGGATACCAAATCTCTGAAGAAAATTATTAAAGTTACAGATAACTGTACTGTTACAGTAGTCAGTGTCATTTCATAGAATATTTATAGATTCAAGAACATTTCAACAATTAGGTACCGCTCTCCCAAATTTACAGTTTTGGAGCAAAAAAGTGTTTTTAGAATTTTTTCAAGTCTGCAATTAGTTTCAGCTGAAGCCATACCAAGAAATACCATCCTTTTCCCAAAAAAAGTTGACGCAAAACTGACTTTTAATGTAGTTTAAACTTGAGCTAGAATTAGGCATGATTCCAAGTTGGTTTGTTTTTTTTTTTGCATAGTGGTTTTCAAGGTTTCCAAGGTTTTCACTACAGGAGAGCTAAGATCAATCAACTACCCTAACTCTGTTTTCCAGTTTTAAAGAAAGCTATGAGTAATTTTTGTTTGCTTGGATTTGCAACATGTAGCACTAGCACAATTAACATATCTGGTGTATAACTTAAGATGTGATACATGCAGATAATGTCTTTAAATCCTAGCTCCAAAGAAACATAATTTCTAAAATGCAAATAAATGGTCAACAGTATGGTAAATCAACACCAAATTTCCTTCTGCCATGTGATGTGTTCTCTAAACTGGGTAGTGACAGCTGCTGCTTTTTAAATAAAACCCATTTTCTCTCTGGTCTCATTAGTGCAGCCCTACCTGCCCAGCCATATTAGTCACTTCATGCACAAGCACTTGAACACCAACACAGAATCAAAACACCTCTTATTACATCCAACACAGTGTACAGGTTTAAGTGAAACATTAAAGCTGTAATTGAGCAAATCTGTCCCCTGTACCATCAGACATAAGGGTGTCATCTGCAAAACACTCTGGATAGGAACTCTATTGCTTCAGAGAAAGACTAACTCCTTTTCCCAACACCCGCCCACCCTCAACCAAATTATGCTCAAAGAGAGCAAAAAAGGAAGAAGAGCAGAGAAATGAAGCCTTGATCTCATGGTTACTCCACCCTCTTCTCACTTTTAGAGCTTGTGAGACAGGTAAGAACAGTAACTCTTCTGCTACTCGATGGAGGGAGGGACAATCTTCAAAAAAAAATTTGCAATGATCAATGCAACAGTAAGATAATCTTCTGTTACAGGCTTTGATTTTATGCTTCTAAATTTCACAACTGCTCCCCTTACCACCAAAAATATCTGCATAACAGAAACACAGGGCTGAGATTGATTTTCCAGATCAGCATGCTGGAATCACAAGCAGCTGCTGAGTAACAGTAACATAGGACAGTCCAGAAAAGAGACAAATCCCAAGTCCTATAAGCCACAAGTAACAACGCTTCCCATGACCTTGCAGTAAAGGGTTCACAGGGGGACAGTGAGAAGAAAAAAAGCTGTAATTTCACTGACATGAACATAGTTCAAGTTCCCCTCCAGAGGTGTGCAGGGACAGCAATGAGCGGTGAAGAGCTTCTGAAGTCAGCTGTAACTGATGTATCATGAAGGTTCAGTCTTGGCTTAAGGGTCTTACTTTAATGCTACAGCATCAGTACAAACCATGGCCAGCTCTTGCAGAAATCTGCTATGTGGATCATACCCACTCAAAAGTGGCTGGACAGGCAAAAGCATACAACATCTGATTGCAAAGACCCTCCTGCAAAGGAGTCTCTCTCACTCTCCTGGTCAACTACACATTGTTGGGAAGAAAAATAAGACAAACACTCTAACAATATGACAAAGAAGAGTCAACGGCTAAATAATTCCTTCCTCTAAAGTCACACAGCAACAGATGTTTGATTTCTACCAATACAAAACTTTCACTTTACAGCATAAACGAATAAACTACAATGTGACCAAGTTAGTCTTAAGTTGTATAAACCTCCACCTTCTCAGAGCATGACTGCAAATAGTGTAGCAAAAGAATCACTATGGAAAGGAAATACCATTTTAAAAAGCTCCTGACAGTGGAAAGGAAGCTCATCCAGAAGAGGAAAGAGGAAAGAGGAAAGAGAGCAAAAGTTGGAAGCTGGTGAGAACAGAGGTCACTCTCCAGGATCTTTACAGCACTCATGAGATAAGCATATACCTTTTGAAGAACCTCAACTTCCTACCATAAAGGTTTTATAGCCCACTCAAAATACATATTAGCCACACAATTACTTCATTTCATCTACCTTTTCTTACTCCTTGGACAGTACTTCTGAGTTCTTTGAGGGTCTCAATAAGCCATTACCCAAGACATACTAGTATTTGATATATTCCAGATATAGTTCTCAGATTTTCCAGCTTGTCTTACAGAGATGAAGTAATCAATCAAAAAAATCATAAGCCTACATCTTTTCAGAAATGTTTTTAATTTTTCAGTGCCTGTTGGGTGTCAGCATATATCAGCCTTCATGTTTGTATAAGATCTGTTCAAATCCCAAAGTCATTTTCTTGTGATCACACTTGTGCCTGATATTGATTTAACTTTGGCTCTGAAATCAATTAGTGCTCCATGAAATTAATCTTCCCAGACAGACTTCACTGGTGAACTCAGAGACACTAAATGAAACTAAAGCTCTGCAGGACACCAATTTAGTCTAGTATAAACCTAACTTAACAAGAACTGAATAAAAATATCCTTTAATGCTACACAGTCTTCAAAAGTGCAAACACATGAAGGACACTAAAGATGCCAGACACATGTGCTTGGTTACCCAGTCTCCACCTCTGTCCAAGATTTGCTGATTTTCCTTGTGGATTGAACTTCTACATATAGCAGCTATAAACAGCACAATAGCTCCAACAAGTTCATTCAGGCATCTTGCAGGTATATTTTGTGATGAATACAGAAACTCAAAATTTATTGCATCTCAGCAGCAAAGCCCTTTGTACATCAGGCCAGGAACGGAGCCAGGATGGATTTCACCAGAATCCTCAAAAAAACACCTTGCAATCACCTTGAGCTACCAAAAGACCACCCGCCAGCCAACATAAGTACCTTAAGGATGCTAAAATCCTCCCACAAATCTTGTCAGATATTTGTATCAAAAACTAGAAGAAAAAAACAAACAACTTCGAATGAGACATCAAGAGATAAATCCAGAACAACTATTATGCAGTCTGTCAAGTGAAGCACGCAGCTAAACTAAAAACCAACAGAAAGACAAGGAAGTTCAATCAGCTACCACCTTCCACTAATTTACAACACATTTGCCCAGCTGGTAACTGTATTTTCACCCAAAGAAAAAAAAATCAAAACAAATCCCACACCCAAAACACCCAATTACAGAGACTGTTTTCCAGTGTTACACAGCTTTTTTTTTGGTACCTTAACCATCTGGTCTGTTCATTGTTCTGTTCATTGTTTTCATGTAAAAGCAATCTGTGGAAACTAAAACAATCACTAGTCTTTGCTAATTGTTCTCTCTCTCATAAGTTTCTTTATACAACAGCCTGCACAAATTCCCTTGGAGAGTTATTTCACAAAGGCATCCTCAATAGCCTGGGTCAAATCAGGTAACGGCAACGCAGCCTCTCCTCCGCGGGTAGAGGGAGGAGATCACTTGGAAATTGCTCCCATTCAACCAGATGAGTCTAACTACGAACAGTCCCAAAAACACAGTTCTAAAATTTTTTTTAAAACTGTTTCTCCTAAAAACAGTGTGAGACATTTGACTTCAGATTCCTTACAGATCAAAAAAAAGGTGAACACAAAAGCATGAAGTGCACTGCTTGCAAGTGCACATTGGGCTTTAGAAAGTCCTTTGTTCTTTTCAATGGTTAAAAAAGACAATAAAACTCCTCCTTCACCATTTCCTCATTGGATTCAAGCTTCTCCTCAACAGAGCATGCTTACAAAAGTACAGGCAGCCTTCCCAACCAATGGGGCCAACTTCAGCACGTAACAGTGCCACACAGCAAGTCCTTTTTGACAGCATCAAAGGTGCTGGTTTTGACAGCCCCGCAGATACTGCGCCCTTCTTCCCAAATCCACAGAGACTGGAGGGGCTCTCCCTTCTAACCCAAATACATAGGCTCATCCTGATCTGTAGCCTAACTTACTTAATTCTGATTTTTATAGTTACCTTGGTGCTTGAGATTCCAAATTAAAGCCTTGCCACGTACAATGGCCTCACTGCTTTCCTCTCTACTACACTTCCTCAAATTGCATTCACCTTTTCAGTGGCTCCATCATTACTAGCTGTTGTAACATCTGTTGTCATTAACCCAGATCTGCTGACTCCTACTCATATTCCAACAGTCAGGCAGGCTCCTATTTGAGAAACGACAGCCATCAAAAAAACTCTTTCTTGCTCTTTCTCTTCAACATAAGGACTGATAAAACAAAATTCTCCTAAATCAAAACTCAATACAGAAGCTAAATAGTAAGCTAGTATCAAAAGCCTTACCATCTAGTGCCAGTTCATTAATGAGCCAAGGAGAGGGGACCTTCTCCTCCGAAACGAACATCTCAAATGCTTCTAAGAAACATGCTTTCAGCTTGTGAAAGCTGTTGTTATGGTCCATTCATGCCATTGCATATGCTAAAAGTGTGAATTACATACAGCATTAAAAAAAACATCTATATTCATTGTAAAAACAGGCTAAAAATTTTTATAGGTAAAAAGCAGTACCTACAGAAACATAAAGAGCCAATTAGAGTAGAAAAGAATATATTGAAATAATGATGAATTCTTCAAAACAAGTTTATTTTTTGGTACTTGTACCAAAGTACCAAAGACCAAGATCAAAAAGAACCTTCACCAGCAAAGAGTTTCTTAAGCCAAGATGTCAAAATGATGGACACCAGTCCTCTTCCATGACATTGCTGTACCTTGTTATTTAAAAATGCACAACAGAACATCACATTTAATAAGTGTTCAGGCATTTTGTGTCTTTGAAGAAAAAATCCTGCCCCTCAAAAACCAAACCACCCCACAACGCACACAATAAGACCAAAAAATCCTTCTATCACGTTAAGCTCTCTATCTTTTCATTTCTTATTCAAACAGTTAAGGAGCAACAAGGAACTTTTGAGAGCTCTTTGGTGTAGGAAAAATTCCTCTCAAGAAAATAATGATCATACTTTGCACTGCTTGGCTGCAGCAAGTTAAAGCTGGTAAAACAAGGGAGATGGAAAAAAAAAATCTTGATCTGCAAGAATATTCACATAAAAAACTTGACTTGTAAAACTATCAGGAATAATTTGTTCTGTGTTATAAAACACTTGCAGATGCTTTAAAAGTCTGATAGTTGAGAGCTTCTAATGTAATGACACCACAGGCAGCAGAGACAGGAGTGGTGGGTACTGGCCTGCGCTGGATTGGGAACCTCAGTGCTGCGAATGGCTCAGAGATGCTCTGGACTGTGCCACCATGCCTGTCCGAGAGTTGTGGGTGCAGATGTACCTTCAGGTGCTGGATGAGATGCGACTTCTCTCTGAATTGTGAAAGAGGAAATGATGCAGCAACAGGACCAAATTGCAGATTTGATTTCATCCACATGCAGTCATCTTGGACCTGTTCATTCCCCTTCCCTCACACTGCCTTTTCAAACATTTTGTTCTAATGGGCTGTCACATCTGCCAGAATAAATGGCCCTGCTTTGCCATGGACACTTTATTCAGTACTATATTGTGGTAGAACAAACATTTGCATGCATGAGACAATGAGGAACAGGATAAGATTAAAAAAAAAATTAAATGGTTGTGAACGGTTAATTTTAACCCAGACCATTTTTCTGTGGGTAGATCAGATAATACAGAAACAGTAAAGACTAAGCTGAAGGAGGAAGAGTGAGCAGTGCTGTAGCTAAAATTACTGTAAACTTTCAGCTTTTAAAAAAAGTCTGCTTTTCTTGATAGCGAAAGAAAAAGAATGAGATTTAGAACTAATTTTTGATCCTTAATTTACTAGAAGTGCTGGCTTGGCCTTGTCTGGCTGTCTCCATCTGCATTGACTTAGGTGAGGTCCTCATGAAGCATCATGCTCTGGGATACTTCAGGCAGGATTTGCGGAGTTACTCAAAAAAACCCCAACCCAAACAAACAAACAAAAAACTCAGTAAACAAAGCCTTCACATGAAATATCTACTGAGGCAAAAGCATCAGCAGTACTCACAACTCACTACAAAGAACATCTAAATCTTAGGAGACTGGGAAGCTGCCGGTAATTTAAAATAAAGTTACAACTTCTGATAATGCCTTGAAAAAATGAGCATCTTCAGAAGTTTGAAAACTACTCTCAAGTGTTTCTGAGAAATACAACAGAAGCAAGTCTGAATCTACTTTCCATTATACAAATGGGTGAAAATTTCTGAGGGTGCTTAATTTCCACGGTCCACACGTAAGGAACACGGGGACCATAGATACGTGGATACTTGGAGATATACAGTTTAATAATGTATTTCACTTTGGCTACTTTGAGGTTTAGATAGCCATGTAGATATCAATACCCATAAATCTCTAATAGCAACAACATTTAGACAGAACTCAAGTTTCACAACTGACCTTCTGCCTTACTCTGAGTAGGAGTAGTTCACCACAATAAAATACACTACTACCACCACCATAGTTCTTCCTGGAGTCCTAACATCTACATTTTGTAGTCAGTATGCAAAACTTGGAACCTAAATACTGTATCGGGCACATTTGCTCTTTTGTGGATCCAACCATTCCAAAGAACTTAAGTTGCACATTCTTTCCCCTTTTTAAGCTGCATGCTAATCCCATAAAGTTAACTAAGCAGTTTCCAAGCTATTGCACAACTGAGCCACACATGCACTTGAAAAAGCACTGAGCAGTTCACATACTTGCTTCCGTAAAGGCTCTAAAGGAGTACTTTTAAGAGACAAATTATACCTGTCACCATACAGCTGCACTGGAATGGAAAGGCACAAGGTGTCCTCTCTCCAAAGTGCACTCATACAGCAAGCAACATTAAAATAGCTGAAACGATTAAGAAGCCCTCCCACACCCATTTCTTTGGCCCCATACAGTAGTGACAGTACTGACAGCAGTGAAGCACTTTTTCCCCATTCAGGAAAGCAGCACTTCTCACAGCACCTCTGCAATCGTGCTACAGTAGCATGCTGCACCTACCTCCTTCACTCCTCTCTGCAATTTGTAGAGTATAAAATTCTTCCAGGAGGCCAGCAAAACACTAATCCATTATTTTCCCAGAAGTTCTGTACTTTAAACTGTTCAAAATCCAATACTCCTTTTTTTTCCCCTTTCTAACATTAGACTTATTTCTTGCCCATCCAATAGGAAATCAGAGAGAGTGCAAGTCTCATTTCACTTTCTGGCCACCATTTACCAGAATAACTGGCCAGTGTTCAGCTGCAGGTTTAAAAAGAAGCCAGAGATCCACTTGATATGAAGGCTACCAGTCTTCACGATTCCCTTGTGTTTTATGAAAGCTTATCCTGAACAAGCCCACCTTCTGAGGCAAACCAATTTTTACATCGCCAAGTCCTTGCCATCTTGGCAATCATCTTCTCGCTCTTCTTCCTTCCTCGTATTGTGTGAGCAACCCCACAGAGCCACATCACAGCTGAAAGTTTGGATAGGACTTCCCTTTCCTACAAGCTAAAGGGACAGACTCATTCAGATCCCTGTCCTGCACCGCTGAGCTGATACATCACCATCCCTAAAAGATCAGGGAGCCAAACCAATTACACTGGAGAGGTACCTGCCTGTGCTGCCATTCATATCATGGCAGTGGTAGAAAACAATACACAATGGCATCAGCATGACTGGGCTTGAGAAAGTTAAACTTTGCCCCTTATATTTTCCACTACAATATCCAATATAGTTTGTATTGTTTTTAAAAATATCACTAGGGGAAAAAAACTGTGGAAGGATAAAGATGCTTTTATTGTTTCAATTTTATATTCTTTATAGGAGAGATAGTTGGCGTTTTATAACTGCACTATACGGTCTACTAGCAAGCTTGTAAGGAAGTGGGATAGCTTTAGAAATTTCTTTATCTTTTCACGAAATTGTAATCTAGGAAGTGCACAGCCTTCCTAACAACTAAGTAAATAAACAGGAACAACTGTACAACCCAACAAGCTTGTCAATGAAAATATACACCAATCTTAAATTGAAGCAGAGAGGTAGCTACTAAGGTAAATGTGGACTCTAAACCATTTCCGATTCAGTTCCAAACCTGGCTTAAACTACTGTTAAACTTTTGACCTTCTGCACTGAAATCCATAAAGTTTTCTTCTCTACAAGTACAGTTTTGAATTTGGTTTTCATCCTGATTTTTTCCTATTTCACTTATATTAAGCAATTGTCTCACAAGCCTTATATATGTATACAATAGATGCATGTGTGCCATAACACAAAAACATACATTTAAGAATTGGTTATTCTGCACAAATGCTGTTATTTTTATGTTCATATTAACTTCCAAATAAAATTAATTTCATTGCATTGACAAAAATTTTTCAAGTACTTAAAAATGGACTCAAAAGTTAAATAGCCTCTTCATCACTAGACAAATTTCTCACTTTTTCTATACCAGAAAAAGTCATACTTGGGTAACAAAATCCTAAAGACAAAGACTTTTGAAAACAAAATTTGTAAAGCACGTACTAAAAAGAGCAAGAGAAACATAAGTGCCAGCAGCTAAAACATACTGAAAGACAGATAAACCAGTATAACCGCATGGGTATAATGTCCTTCTTCATCAGCTAAAATTCTTTTGGAGAAATTATATCCCTTACAACTCCTAATCATTTTGACAATGCACTTACATCCTGGCCACGTAAAATACATACTTTTCTTAAGCCTGCCTGGTTTAGACAGCAGGAAGCAAGATATTTGTACAAGAAGAAGAGAGGAATGAAGGGCCAAGAGGCCCCAAAGCAGTTAGAAGAACAGCTGTTCTAGGTGGAGAAACAGAGCAGCAGGGCAGAGGTGAGCTGAAGGCCTTCCCTATGGCCACTTAACTCCTTAACTTCTCTTTGTTTGGGCAATTAAAACCCAACAGTTCAGTTTTTACCTCATTTCACTTTAAAATCTCTGGACTGAGACCAGACCTATGCCTGGTAGCTCCTGGGAACAGCTGGTGGGGAGCAGCAGGAGGAAAGGCATGCAGCAGATGATCTCTTCATGGCTCAGCCTGTCTGTGGTCCCCTGTGCCAACACCACCAACAGACCAGCGAGATGCATCACACTGGCTATGGGAGGCAGCTGACAAGCAGCCTCTCTTTCTCTGCTTCACAGAAATGCCTCATTTTAAAAATTACACTTCAATCCAAGGTAAAAACAAAACTGGTTCTTTTTCATCTCCTACTGCAATTTCACATTCATAGGAAGTTTTCACCCTTTAAAATCAGCACCAAAAAATTCATGGCACCACTGTAAGTCTTGCCATTCACCCTCACCCCTTGCTAACCAACATCAAAAATTTAATTACACCATTTATCCTCAACCTAGGAATTCAGGCTTTCCCTGACTAGCAAAACTTTTTGCAACTGTTCAAAGGTAACACCATCTTTTCTATTCCCAAAAACTCTGATCCTACAGAGCTGGACCAAACTGGATCCATCAACAATCATTTAAGAGGGACTAAAAGCCAGTTATATGCCTAGTCAACTTCAAAGACTAATGATTTTAATCTTAAAGGTACTGAGGTGGCATCTTGAACTGTGAGAGTAACCCTTGGGCAGCTGGCTACACAGCAGCATTTTGGCACTGGCACTACATATAACAATCAGGAGAACAGGATAGACCTTCAGAAGCTGTTTGCTGAAAATGGCCATGAAGAAGTTCAGGTGCTCTGGCAGCTTACACGCTGCTCACAGCTGATGGACCAGATCTGACAGCTCCTCCTCAGGAACACAGCCACCTTACAGTGGTTTAAGTGGCTGGCTTGGTTTAGAAAGCCTGTAATAAGCAGGTAATAAATTCTCTTCTCCTCCTGCACCTCTCCTTCTCCCCTTGGAAACTTCTGTGTTCTTGCAACACCAGCTGGAGAGCAGTTGCTCACTCTGCCATCACCTCCTTGTAGCCAGTCTGCAGTTGTTCCAGCAACTCACTAGCGTTAGAGCATGTTTTTGGATTAATAACCTTTTAAACACAGAGCTTCTCCCCCGCTGATTGGCAATGGCCCTTCTGAGCTCTGGTTTGACTCAGAGCACAAGCAGCCTATTAAACAACAGATGATTCAGCACTCAGTGCCTACATTTCTCCTGGCTGGTTTTCATCAGCAACCAGACTGCAGCTTTGAAGGTGTATCATTTATTTGATACCATCAGACACCTGAAGAGGCACACAGGTGTCAAGTCCCTCCATCTCCAAACCAGCACAAGTTTCAGGCAATACAGCTCCCAAACTTTCCTCTTCACTACATCTTTATAACCACATTCCCCACAAAAATCCCAACTGTAACAGTCTGCTGCTTTCTTCAGGTCTTTCAGAAACAGACCATGCACAGAAAAGGGTCAAAAACAAGACCTTGGATCACAGAGAAAGGAAGACTGGTAACACGTCCTGGGCAGAGGGAAGGCAAACTCCACATTTCATGCTCAGGAGAGGAGAGCAGGATTTCAGTCCCATGAAAACCATCCGTGCACAAAACATTGCTGGATCCGTCCCCTCCCTGCTCCCAACAATCCCTCCCGATGGCCACTAATCTCATTAGAGTTCCTATAATTAAAGCACCATAATATCTGATTGAGAATATAGTATGCTGTTTAAATTAACTCATCCAAAGTCCTTTAATGCAAGAATGACTGCTCCAAGAGAATTACAAGATTTGCAAAATAAAGCGTCGCTAATGAGCATACAATCAAAACTGGATTATCTAGTTTCGTAATTTGCATGCAGAAAAAGCAGGCAAGCAAACCACCAAGGTTTCTATAAAACTTTTACAACCACTTTATGGGAAAAGTGAAATGAGTACAGATACAACTACATATATATAGCTTCAAATATTTATTAGAAAACATATTGTACTTTAGAGGTATTAGGAAACAGCAGATGTTAATTTGGTCTAGTCAATACTTGCTAAAAAGTGAGGAGTGATATTGTTGTTCTGAATAGCACTTGTCAGGTTTACCAATTAGGGAGATAAGAAAACAAACCTTAGCCTCTTTACCAGTCTGGGATGAGTTAAATACAAAAACCTAGTTAAACTTGGTCTTCTCCAGTCCAAATTTTTCCCATACCTATTTGTTTATTTTTAAATAGTATTTCCAAACAAACCCCAACACTGCCACACAAATGGATGAAAAGCAAAGCCAGGCTCAAATACTCTCTCTGACTCAGACATACAAGCAGTGGGGAGAGGTTAGGAAGTGAATCACTCATTAAGCAAACCTATGCATGCACACAGCTTCTGGAATAACCCGGGTTTGGTGTTATGTTAAATGGAGAGGAAGATGGGAAGTGAAGGAGATGTGAATGCAATATTACATCTGTGAGACTGAGCACCCCAGTTCTCCCTCGTGCCATCCCCAGTTTGGATGCTGGATGGACAAGCACAGAAGTCCACAGCTCCCAGCCGAAAAAGAAACTTCTTCCACCCTTCTGACCCCGACCTCACTCGGCACATACCTGAGAGCCTATGGAGATGGCCTCTGTGAGCACCCCGGTCCTGGAACAGTACTGACACTCCAACCATTCACACTTTTCAGCCTCATCTGTTTTACATTCTTGATTAAGCTTAACAACAAAGAACAGCTTTGGGATGCATTGATACCTGGAGATGAGGCTCTGTGGGACCCACAGCAGCTCTCGAGGTGCAAGAGCCACAACGTCTTTCATGTCAACCCATTACCCATACCTGCTCATCCATCAGTTTCTCTGGGTCCAAGAGAATTTAGTCATAGAAGTTTTTTAGTAAATGGTAGATAACCTGGTTGTAGTCAGACCCTGAAAACCCCTGAGGGGTCTGTGAGTATTATGCCAGGAGAAAGAACCGCTAAATTGCTGCAGAGGTAAAGTTACGCAATTCACCAGAAGTCAGGCTCCAGATCAGCCTGAGCACTCCAGGCTTGCCTGCTAAGCTTCTGCACCAGTCATTAAATCTTTCAAAGGGATTATGCAGCAAGGTGCCGGTGATAAGAGAGACTGGATTTGACCTCTAAGGACCTTCCAATGCGACATTGCTAAATCAATTACCCTCATTTTCCAGCATGCCTTTAACATTATGAGTGAACCCTACAGTTGGAGTATTTTCATCTGGATAATCTTTTCAACAATGTCTAAAACTTTAGCTGATTTTTTGATCTATAAAGGGCTCCAAGGCAGAAGTTTAGATGCTGTTATATGTTTGCATAGAAGAGGGCAGAGTGCCTTAAACAGGGTTTTTCCTTTGCTACTCCATTAAACATCATGTCAGAAAACACAAAGAAACCATCATTAAGAATCCAGATTTCTTCAGTGAGAAAACACACACACACATTAAAGACAACAGGGATTACTTTATGCATTATACTTCTGTTCTTGCCAACATATTCCACATCTTCAGCATGAAAGACCGCTCCTCCAGAGACAGAGAGTCAGTCACTGTCCTCTCAGACAAAGGGCATAGATTGCTACTTCTCCGGCAAGGAAACCAGATCTAAACAATGCATACTGCTGCTCGGGGTTTTGTTTTTCGGTTGGTTTTGATTGATTTCAATTTCAGATACATTCCTAAGTCAAGCTGACTGCAACCAAACTGAAAATCTGTTAAAATTTCCACATTGAAACAGCTTTTCAACATTTACTCCATTTGAACTTTTGGAAAATTTTCTTTTTTTCCTTTTCTACACCAAGTGCTAAGTCTCAAAGATGAAAGGCGGCTTTATTTCTGTTCTGTACTCCCTTTCCACTCATCCTCCCCAGAAACTCCTCTAACACAACTGACACGGAGAAGCCTTTTCTCTCTTCTCAGGATGAGTCACAGGGTTCTTCCACGGCACAAAGGAAAGATACATCACTTCTTGTTCTTCTCAAAGAAATATCGCTTTCTTGTTCTTTTCAGAAAAAGAAGACAAGGGAAGAACACGTTGGACTGTTGAGGGTATTCTGTTTCCTTTTTTCCTGAACAAATTTATCAAGCAACTAAAATTCTGCCTGCTCATAGCAGCCCACATAACTGCCCTGTGACTCTCCCTCCTCAAGATCAGCATCCCTGCCACAGACGTCCCCTCCTCCACGTTTGTATCCCTGCCCCATCTTTTATGTACAGGAGTAAGTATCCACATGGCTATCTGCCAGGCAGACCTTTTAATAGCTGCTAGGATAAACTTTGCAGAGTACTCATCAATAGTAGCACCTTCCTTCAAGAGGGCATCCTTGCATATGCATCCAACAGCTGCTCAATGCTCAACCCACTTTATGGGGCACAGAGCTGGTTTACAGGCTGACCAGCTGTTTCAGCCACCAAGCTGCTGGATCATCCTCCAAGAGTCCACCCTAAACCAGGCAGAAGTGTTCTTCATTGTGGCTTTAGCTACCAGATCACACAGCTTCCATTAGATCACATTAAGCTGCAGGCACCTGCAGAAGCCAGAGTAGACCACCCTGACATCACACCGCTTTGCAATTTTCAGCTTCAAAGCAAGACAATATTCTGACACATGACCTCAGTGGGAAATACAAAGGTGGCACAAATATGCACTGGCCATATACTCTAAAAACTTACTGAGAGTTTCCAGTCCACCACTTAACTACAAACCAAAGTATTCTGGGCTCTGTGCACAAAGTCTTCAGAAGGCTTATCAAGTGTTCCTGAGATTCAATGTTACAGGAGACAAAGCACAACTCTGCTTCTCCTATCCATCAGTTCCCATGTTAAGCTCTTTCCTGTTATCTACACATAATGAAGGCAGTCCATAAAAACACTACTGAGTTTACTACTAGCCAGAACAAACACTACCAGAACTAGTAAATGCTACGTAGGCTACAAACGCCTGGAGAGGAGCACACGCTTCACTTCGGCCAACACCTGCAATTTCCAAGCAGTGAAATGTTCCCTTGTCAGAACAGCCCAACAACTATTTATAGTGCGTGGAGGTAACTGCAGCCATCCATTTCGGCCCCATGCATGCAGTTCAGCGGGGAGCACAGACTGCCCCCCAGCACGGCTCCCAGCCCCAACAGGTGTAGAAGCTCAATCTACCACCAAAGGAGCATGTCTTCATTGAGCACATCCCAAACGTTTCTGTTGGGTAAAAACATAAAGGTGGTAAACAAAGGGTTTATTTGGTTCTGTTTTGTCCACATACCCATACTTCTCCCATCAGTCTTTGGATTTAAGGCATGAAAACAATGCACAAGTGTTTTGTGATGCTAAACTAGATACTAAAAACACCAGCAAAGACACAGCTTTGCTTTCAAGCTGCTGATTTTGGTTTGAAACAGCAATTCTGACAAAACAGTGATGAAGATGTAAGCAGCCTATCATGAGTAGCTACCTATCCAGGATGAGTAGCTATCTGCCCAGCATGGAAAAGTTGTGTTAGGTTGGATTTTATCCACCAAAGAAGTTCTTTTTTACTGCTGTAACTGTGACTTTTCACAAATAGTCACACAGACACCCCCCCCTTCATTATTTTAATCTTACATAATCGGTGTAACACCAAATGGGATGGATGTATTCTCAGAGGACCAGGCCAAGCGGCTGCACAGTCCATCAAGGTCACGCCGTACGCCCACAAGCACAGGCGCAGAGCGGTGCGAGGGGCTGCGGGATGGCAGCCAGCATCCCCAGCTCCTAACTCCAGGAGTCACCTTACAGGCAGCTGCTAACGTTCCCAAACTTTGCTCCTTACCATTTTTTGCGCTCCTCTTTAAAGGAAGCTGGTAACAGCAAGAGTTTGAAAATTCAAAGATAAGAGTCTTTTATCGAAACCGACTAACCCGACAGGATGCGTAACAACGCACAAACACACACTTGGGAACAAATGGCCATTAAACCAGCAGCTCACACGCCGGTGGCTGCCAGACCCGTTCCGTACGGGATGGGAAAGATCCCTACCCCGCACCCCGCGGAGTCAACCCGCACAAGTCGTGGAGCCGGAGCAATGTCTTGGTCGCCACCGGCAGCACGACGGGCTGGGGCTGCAACGGCATCATTAAACAGCTTCTCCCTCCACCGCCCCCTCCTTCCCCAGCACGGCTTAGCAGCGCCCGTACCTGAGAGCTAAGGTACCGCTTGAGGCACTCCTCGCAGACCGCCTTCTTGCAGCAGGACAGGGGCTTGATAGGCTTCTCCTCCAGGCACACTCGGCAGCTCAGCACCAGCAGCGGCCCGAACTCCCCTGCGATCAGCCCGGAGAAGGGCTCGGGCAGCAGGTACAAGTCCACCACCT
>NW_010193977.1:7341-7873 GCF_000695765.1 Mesitornis unicolor | reverse complement strand
CTATTTAGCTCAAACCAGGACACTTGGCTTTCAGATGTTTACAGGGCTAACAGTGATCAGGGAAAGTCTTTTATACATAAGCAGTGTACACCTGATAAAGCTCCATGACAAAATAAAAAGTTATTGACTCATTGACACCTTTACAGACACAGCATAACTTGACTTCAGTAAGACCTACTTCTAGACAGCAAAAATACACTCTAAAGCAGTCATCCCCCATACTCATCTCTCTAGAAAGTACTTTTATTCAGATCATTAATATTAAAGAAATGAAAATTGTTCATGCCACAAAAGTAAAAGTTAGAGCTAGCTACATGAAATTTTAAAAGTTAATTGACTAATCTTCTTAAAGATGATGCCACTAAGTTCAAAGTAGAGCAGTAAGACATACAGGGTTTATGTTCCTCAGGGAGAAACAGCTCATACTCATGAACTGTAACCATGCCATTAAAAAACCCCAGCAAACAAACAAAAAAACCCCAAACCAAATGGTAATAAAGGTTATTATGTCATCTATCGTCACAGAAGCCAT
>NW_010193977.1:0-7310 GCF_000695765.1 Mesitornis unicolor | reverse complement strand
GCATTCCTGAGGGATTACTGTTACTAGGGAGAAACATTACACTTAGATTAAGGTAAATCAATACAAGACTAATCAGAAAACCATTGGCTCATATTGATTTGGTGCTGGAGAGCTGAGCTTAAGAACACAGTAGCGCTTAATTTATTAGCACTTGAAGATGAACTGAGTAACATTAACACCTCTGTGAGAATAAATTCTCTAAGGCCAGCTAGTAGTAAATGGGCCTTTACACCAAAGTACAGTAACCATGCTAGTGTCCTTCCAGAAAGAAACAAACCAAAACAACAAAACTCAAAACAAACAACAAACTAACTTTCTCCAGGTTTGTGGGTTTTTTTCATTCATATTTGATATATCAGTGAGCCAACCAATCTCACCCACCACTTGTACCTGCCATTGGCAAACCAACACAGATTATGAACTCCGAAAGAGGTGGTGATGAGCAGCTGGAGACAGGAATCTCTGGGATCTGTAAAGAAAATACAAACCACAGTCTCACCTTACCATTTTTGCTTATTGCTCTGAGAGCACAGGGGCTACAGAGCAAGTTTTTCAATCCTGTCCTGGCTTGTGGAGTAGCATTTACTCCACACTGTCGGGAAGCACGCCCAGAAACAGTGTGCATGTGAACTGCCTCAGGAGATGAGTAGCTCTTTGCCAAGGTACCCCTAAAGAAAGCCAAGCTCTCTGTTCTGTCTTACACATGAAGCTGACAGTACCTCTTACAGTCAGCATATTCAAAACCTTCCACGATAAAACCTATTTTTAGTTGTTTATATCTTTGCCAGTGTTGACCATTCCTAGGAATTTCCTGTGCTGCTGGGTGCTTGCCTCAGGCTGAAAGATTTTGGAAAGTATCAGCTTAAACAGATCAGCCTATTTCAAGAAAGATGCAAGTGAATAATGATGTTTCAGTCAAAAGAAAAAAAAAAGGAACATTTAATTTTAAGTTTTTAACACCTTCAAGCTAGCAAGTAAGAAATTGAAATTTGGCAAAGGAAAAGTATCACTGAGATGTCATAGTGTGAAAACCCTCCTGGATTTCGGTTAAGATATAAGCCTTCAAAATTTCAGTTCCCACGTGAACAGTTGAGGCTTTTGATACAGCTTTACATTAAAATGCTTTGACTGTGCAATTTCTACCCTGAACTAAAGAAACTTTTTCTTTTTCTGTAATTGCACAATTGCCATGAGTAATTTAACAGCATGCTTGAGAAACGAGAAAAAGAGAAACTCCTCCTCCTATGTTTTCTGTAGCTTTGGCACTGAAGGGCGAGCTGTGTAATTCAGAAGCAAAGAGCTGGGAAGAACTGGGAAAGATAGCAAGTTAGAAAGACTTGAAGTGACTGGGAGATGGAAAATACATATAAGTAACAAAATACTGAAGAAAATAGAAACATAGAATAGAATTCAGAAGGCAAGGAATGAAAACAAAGAGGGAAACAGACTGCAGACAGGCTGGGGCAGGGAAGGTAGTGATAAGGTCCCATGTGAACAGTTCAGGCAACTGCCATCAGAGCAGATGACAACATGCATGTGCTAATACATGCAAATTATTGAGTGTTTGTTATTTATATGAGTGTCTGTAATGCTTTGTGTCCTCTCTCCTCTGGTACAGTTGGCAGGATTTGGGCCCAAACCAATTTATCTAAAACCTGTCACTGTGTTCAGTCTCACCTGCAGAAGACCTATAGTGAGGAAGAGTTCAGTAGTTCAGCAGCATCTTCTTCTGCCTAACCCACAATCATAAACCACGCAGCATTTTGTGGTTTTTGTAAGGATTACAAAGACAGGCAGCTCCTTGGCAGATATTTAGACCCAGTAAGGGGCATTCAATTGCATAACAGCAGTCTTTTCTTTCTCTTGTTCTCAGCAGGCTTCAGTTTCTCCCTTCTTATGTAGTTGCAGTTAATTGTCTGTTGGTGAATGGCCAGGACCTGCTAGACTTGAGCATAGTTGTCATTTATTAAATGAAACAAAAATATGCTCTATAATTTACAAGTTTCAGAAATTTGAAGCGGTTGACCCAGGTACACAGCATCTAGGAAGGGCCGTTTTCCTTTCCTGTTTTCTGCCAGAATGTGTAGGAGTGGAACGCTTTCCACCAGTACACTGAAAACCTTGATCTTCTAATCAGAAATCAGAGGCAAGACCATGCAATGTAGGAGATAATTTATTAACTTATGAGTTATATGTGGAAAGTGATTATTTTGTATAGTATGATGGAGGAATGGAAGGGCAAAATTTGCCAGTTGCAGTTATCGAGGCAACGCAGACTTCACTAGAACCATAATACAATTAAGAAGATGTCTCTGATCAAAGTAAGTTGTGCTCTTGCTTTTGAACTATCCTGAGGAAAGGCTCAGTCAGCATTTTGCTGCTGTAAAACTGAAGCTCTCGACCTTTGAAGTTCTTAACGATTTTAGAGCATTTTTTCACAATGAAAAAAATCAAAGTTCAGCTAAGACTCTAAGTACATTATACTTGAAATAAGCATTTCCTCTAAAATTTTAACTAGGTATTTCACTTGCTGTTCTAAAGTGTTTTGTGATGTTACTTCACACAGCTGAGCAGTAACTGCATCACACTGTAGCTTTTACAGGTTCCTGTCCACATCGAGGAGAACATTTGAGGAGGTACACATTTACTCCCTTCAGCTGCCTGCAGAATTAGATAATACATGTGATTATTTTATTTCAGAGACATCCAGGTCTACTCTACCCTTAAGGAAAGGATGTCTGGGATATTAGGTAGGTCATTTCTGCTACAAAGTCTAAAGATAACTGCAGTACAGCCACAAGCATCAGTACTGTCAGCCACTGCTAAATGTGAGTATTATGTTTGTTCTCGTGCCCTAGGTAGGAAAGTTGTGCATTAGAGGAGCTACATCTCTGGCCTGGGCCAAATAGGAGACCATGTCGTTTGCTGTGCTTTAATTACAAGTCCATCTCTATAGTTTGCAAGATAATTCTCCATAAGATTGGCCCTTCTCAGTTTCCTTATGCATAATTGAAACAGAAAAGACAAAAGGCACTTGCATTTCTGTTACTTGGTTATGGACGAAAATAGGATACATCTCAAATTAAATTACTGATTTTAATTACAGATTAAGTGCTCAGATTCTGTGAGAGTAAAACTTTTGGATTTTCCCAGCCAAAAAGCTCTGAAACTGTGAGTAACTTTCACCACTTTGCCATTCCTTAGGTGGAAAAGCCCACAGCAGTTACTGTTAGCTATACGGGACTCTGGCAACCTCCATGGCTATCTCTGGGCACTCTACACTGTTTCCCTTGATGTTAATAAAAACGTAGCTATTCATTTTTCCTCACACCTTGTAATTTTTTAGCCAGTTTTTAATCCAGTCCATTTACTGTTCATCGCAGAGATTCCAGCAGCAATCAGTCAACAGCTGTTCAGCTGCTAAAAAATAAATTATCAAGATTTCATGAGGATCCTTTAGGATTATTTAAGATTCTGCATAAGACAAACAGGAGGTTTATGTGAGTCTTTAAACCTATTTTTAATGAATCAACCCATTAGCCGTTTATACTGACAGCAGTAAAACGTACAATACCCATTTGACAGCACAGGACTAGAGTGGATTGCTTTTTTACAGTCACAGACAGAGAATGGTAGGGGTTGGAAGGAACCCCTGGAGATCATCTAGACCAACCCCCCTGCCAGAGCAGGATCGCCCAGAGAGGATCACACAGGAACACGTCCAGGCAGGTTTTGAATGTCTCCAGAGAAGGAGACTCCACAACCTCTCTGGGAAGCCTGGGCCAGTGCTGTGTCACTCTCACAGTAAAGTTTTTCCTTACATTTAAGTTGAACCTCCTGTGTTCTAGCTTGTGACCGCTGCCCCTTGTCCTGTCCCTGGGCACAGCCAAGAAGAGTCTGGTCCCATCTTCCTGACACCCACGCTTTAGATATTTATAAGCATTATTGAGAACCCCCCTCAGTCTCCTCTTCTCCAAGCTAAACAGACCCAGCTCTCTCAGCCTTTCCTCATAAGGAAGATGCTCCAGTCCCCTCATCATCTTAATGGGTCTGCATTGGACTCTTCCAAGCAGTTCCTGTCCTTCTTGAACTGAGGGTGCAGAACTGGACACAAGATTGCAGATGTGGTCTCACCAGGGCAGAGCAGAGGGGCAGGAGAACCTCTCTGCCCTACAACCACCCCTTCTCATCCAGCCCAGGATGGCATTGACCTTCTTGGCTCAAGGGCACATTGCTGGCTCATAGGCATCCTGCTGGCCACCAACACCCCAGGTCCTTTTCCTCTGAGCTGCTCTCCAGCAGGTCAGCCCCCATCCTGCACTGATACATGGGGCTGTTCTTCCTCAGATGCAGTACAGCAGTCAGTGCATATTTAGTTCCACATTTACTGAACGTGGTCTTCCCTCATTTTCCTATCCTCAAAGGAAAGAAAAAAGATGAAAGAGAAATCAGCATAAAAGCAGTTTTGTTCCTTCCCTCTGAGGTCTAATGACGAGTCTTCTCTAGCAGAGAAGAACTGTTTATCCACAGTTATTGCTGGTGAATGCTAGCAGGTAACATCAAGACTCTCTACAAAATTCAACCCTTTCAACCAGCCTTCGGGGTAGACAAGCTGCTCTTTGTGCTGTTCCTAGCGCTTATTTTTACACATTTGAGATGGTGGAAAGAGAACCTCTGTTCCATTGATCAGGTTTTGCGGCGAATGACCGTGTACTTTCAGAAATGTCTGAGTACAATCAAATGAGTGTATCTAATTTCATACCTTCACCATATACCAGACATTGTATGTGTGCATCATCTTTGTAAAGTGCATCGTATTAATTATGCTAGGTTTACTAAGTACACACAGGAACGCTTGGCTACGGAAAAATCAGGTTTCCATTATAAAAGAGTTTCTCATGAGAATAAAGTAATTTCAGAAAGCTTAAATACAAACTGTGCTGACTAGTAACAGTGTTCTTGATATACAAAGCATTTTAACATTACAGAGTCTTTAATGTTGCCTGAGTCATTAATTTGGCTGTAGTAAATTCCACACACTGCCTGGAAGCAAAGATCTTTTAGCTGCATAGGTCCAGAGTGGAAGATAAAGACAATTAAACTGCATCTCATAAATTACAGGTTGAAGACAGTCATAAAGACAGACAAAAGTCCTAGAATATGCCTGGAAACAACTACCAAAAGGGAGCTGCATTTATCTCAGCCATTTGACAGCTTTTGTTCCTCATTCCACAGTTTTAAACACTAAATTGCTTTTACGGTGACCCACTATTTAACTTTAAACCTTATACCCAGGAGCCTTTTGGGAATATCTGATAACACACAAACAGAGCTTCAACAAATGGTAGCATTGTATTACACGTTCTGGCTTCACAGATTCCAAGTTTTCAGCTGCCAGCACACGGAGCACTTTCAGAAACCTTCAAATGCCGCCCCAGATGTACAAAGAACGTCATTTTTTCTGCTTGATTCTTAGAGTTGACAATAGATCTTTGCCAGGACATTTTCCGAGACAAGTCAAAATTTGGATCTACATAACTCCTAAGTTGCACTGACTTTGTAGATATGTTTCCATTACCATCAATATCATCAGTCAAAGCTATTGTGAAGAAAAGCAATTTATTTTGCTTCATGTATCAGCTACCAAATTTTTCTATTCTATCATAAAAGATATTCTAGAATGAGGCATTCATATTCTAGAATGAGAAGCTGTTTTTCTGGGTAGCATTTGCAAAGGCACTTCGGTGACTTAATGACTAAATATCCTTTTTAAAAATCAAATGTGCACTTATCTAGGAGCCCGTTTTTTAGTATATGGCCAGCTTTCTGTGTGCAGACCTGCAGCCCTTTTCATCATGCAGGAAAGCACTTGCATGATTTGGAAAAGTCCGGCAGTTTTTTTAGCTGATCATTAGGCACCTAAGTGCATTCAAAATCTAGCTTTAACTCATAACTGATAGTGAGTCTTGGTTTACAAGCTTTTTTTGATTCTTGCTCTAACTTCTGAACATTTTACCTACTATAAGACACGGTAGAGAAAAACAATACAAGAGCTTTCCGTGCAGTGTACTCATGACTTTATGGAGTGATGTGAAAGTCAGCTCAAGTCAGTGTGAGGCATTTCACTGACTTCAACGGGTTTTTGGATCTGGCCACAACCAACAAAATCCTCCATTGACTACTTTTAATAGTGGCACTCTTCACCTATTTAATTATTCCTCACAGTAGCCTTTAAAAGGACGTATATTCTACACAATGCATAGATAAATTATACTGAAAAAGCGTAACGTAACACTATAGGAAACTAGGAAGGACTTCCATAGGACACTAGCAAAATGATCATTGCTCTTGTTTTATTTTCTAGATTTTTAATGTGACTAATCCTCCATTTTCCTGAACAGAGACACCTATGTATATGATCATTTCCAGCAAAGATCAAAGGAAAATTTAATTTCATGGCCTATCACTAAGAAAAATCTTTTTCCCAACCAATGTTTATATTAATAGGTTGGAAACCGAGATAAACTCCCACAGAAGAATAAAGAGGCATTAACTCTCCTATGAAGGCTGCAGCCTGCTTGCAGTTAGAAGGAAAGCAGCAGCTCCTGCCAGACTGGTTGCTCCCTGACAAGCTGGTGGGCAGAAAATGAGAACAGTTCTAGTGCTGCTGCTTCTGCACCACTGCGCCCATTACCCAGTGAATTCCTCCACCAAACAAAGGGGGAACAAGGACTTAAGTGTGATTTCCTGGCTTGAGACAGCCAGAAAGGTGCTGCTCCTGTCTCTGTGCTCTGTTGCAAATGACATTGCTGCTCTTATTTAGTTTGCTCTTCTAAAGTATGAGAATATTTGCCTTATGCAATATGTACAGATTTGATGATAAAAAGCACAGAAAGCATCGATGTTCTAAGCTGCTGAACAGTTCTATCAGACATAATTCGCCATTAGTCCAGGAGCTGATAGGGATCCTAACCTTACCGGATCACAGCCTCAAAGAATTCGGCCATCTTTTCAAGCATGCCATGAATATCAGCCTACTAAAGACAGCCATTTATGCTTGACTAGGGTATAGCTACAGTATGTGATATAAGACAGGAAAATACATTAAGATGTCCTGAACCTGAATTCATTAACAAATTCAAAGCATAATTAATTACTAGCCAAGGTTATGTCTCCAGGAATGACTAAGTATGACTGGCAAGACTGCTCTGATTAAATGAATCGGAGGTCCCAGTCAACTGGAGGTTTGCAAACGTGTCACCCATCTACAAGAAGGGCTGGACTACAGAGCTGTCAGTCTGACCTCGGTG
>NW_010193976.1:0-18141 GCF_000695765.1 Mesitornis unicolor | reverse complement strand
TTTTAAATTTTATTTTATTTTTTCTCCCTGTATTTGCCAAAACTCTCAGAAGGCGGCTCGTTATTTTCAGGAAATCAAATAATTTTTATGGGCACAGGGTCTGTTTAGAAATCATAAAGAAATAAACACATAAAAATGTGTCACTACAGCTGTTTGGAATTAGCTTTTCATATAAAACTTTGATGGAAGTGGCAACATTTGTTACACACATTTTTAGTGGAAAATTCCAATCTCGTGGAAAAAAAAGCCCCAAAATACTTCCTTTATGGATGTATTTGACCCAAGACGGGAAATGTGTTGTTATTTTCTTGAGAAATGTTCTCATTTGGATATTCCCATGAAAACTGAACCATTTCAAGGCAAACAGGGATTTCAGGACATGACATGAGTTTGGTTAAACCCCGTATTTTCTGCCCTTCCCTAAAATGTTCCCTGGGCACCATCCCATTTCTGTGGTGGGCGCAGGAGGCTGGGTCCCCCTGTCCAGAGTGGGATGTCCCCACATCACCCCCAGTCCCCACTGGTTTGGGCTGCTCAGGCAGTGGGGGCTGCTCCAGTTCAACCATACCCAAAGCAAAGCTTTTTTTTTAATATGGAAAAATCAAACCCAAATTGGTTACTCATAAGCCGTTCCCACGAGATTTTGCTCTTTGGCCTTTGGCTATGAGGTTCTGCTCTGAATATTCATAGCTCATCCCATTCCTCCTGCTGTGGTAGCTCTGTGATTACCAGCGTTGTAAATAAATCTCGTTGTTGTAAATCAATCTCTCATTTGGTGAAAGGGGTGGCTTTTGGGAGACCGGGGCAGCTCTGGACAGATCAGGGATGGTTGATAAAAGAAAATGAGACAACTGCTTCAATGCAGTGACTTATCTTGGTCCTTACTGCCCCAGGACTCAAATCTGCTGGTGTTGACTGGTTTCCAGTGTTTAGCCCAGTCTGTCCCGGAGCTGATACTCAGCACTGTGGGGTCCTGGACACTGGGGAGCTCCTGGCCATCTGCTGCTGGATGGGGCGATCAGCCACGAGCTCCCCAGATCTCCTCTGGCTTTCCTTGGACACCACCTGAATCTAAAAAATATTTTCCTTGGACATCTCCAGCCTCTAATTATTCTTCATTTATCTTTGCCAGCTACTTCTTTGCCTGCCTGCAACGGCTCCTGCGCCGTGTATTGGGATCAGGCACAGCCATGACTCACTGTAATAGCTCCTAAATACTCATTTAAGCCAGTTAAGTGACCATGACTGTAATAAACAACCTCCCGTGCTGTTTCTGCTCTGGCTTGCTGGAGATCCAGCCATGCCTTGAGGTGCTACCACCACCCTGATGTGTGGGAGCATTCAGTGGCCTGGCTGCCATGTCCATCCTGGGGAAAGCCTGTTCCCTGCTGGACTCCTGGCTTGACATGGGGGTTAGGGAGCCCTGTGCTACCCTGGGATGGATTAGGGAGCCCTGTGCTACCCTGGGGTGAATTAGGGAGCCCTGTGCTACCCTAGGATGGTGGAGCTTGCCCTGGGGATGAGAGGTCCCTTCCACCTGCACCAGCAGGTGGTGGTGCTGCAGCTTAAGACCTTTCCTGTCTGGCTCCTGTTCTCCCTTCCTGGCATCACCACCACTTCCACGTCCTCTCTCAATGGTCATAATCAACCTTTTCAACTTCTGCAGATGGCAGGAGATGCTTCTGCTCTCCAAGAGGAAGAGGCCAAGCAGTGGAGCTCTCTTCACACCCTACATCCCAAAGGTTTCTCTCTCCAGGCAGTGTTTGATGGTGGCTTATGGGCACTTCTCCTCACATCTTACAGCTCCTCTGCAAAGGCTCCCAGCAGCTGAGCCAGCTTTGCTCCATCCCCCAGGGACTGCGTTTTCCTCCTGAACAGCTCTAGAGGTAATAAGATCCTGGCCTTTGTAATGAATCTTGGTGCTCAGGACAGATTTATACTGTTTGACCTTTCATATTTTCCTCACTTCTCTGTTTTCAGCAGCGCTCTGACACCCATCTGCATCATTGGTGGGTCTCTAGCCTCCACACCATATATTAAGGTAGAAATCCCATTAGAAATGAACAGTCACAGTTTGTCCTGTAAAGTACAGATTTCCCATGACCAAATCAATTGAAGACGATGGCAGTGGCTGCCCTTTGCTGGAACATGGCTGCATTTCCTTCTAGATATTTCCATCAAGATGCCGTGCCAAGTTTCGTGACTCACAAAGGTCAGTGCAGCTCCAGTGGCTGAGAGCCTGCTCAGTGGTGTGATCCCTCCTGGCACAGTCCAGCTCGTTCTTCTCTTGGATGTATTTTACCTTTATTTTCCTTCAAGAGATGTCCAGAGCAGACCGTGTGTCCCTGACAGGATTCCAGTGGTCCCTGCTGTCACCACTTTGTTTTGCTGTTTGACATTATGGTTCCTCTTGCTGTTGTCTGGATGTTTTGCGAGGGTGAGGAACCCTTGCCATCATGGGCGTTATTGTCTCCAAATGCTTGTGACTTTCCCCAAACCCATTGTTTGTTGTTTGCCATGGGGTCAGTGTGATATTTCAGCTCCTTCGGTCCTCTGCAGCCACAAACCCTTATCTGCAGACTTGGGGACTGTCACCCCAGGACACTTACGGGTCCTTTCCAACTTGAGATATTTCTGTGATGCTACATGGGGCTGCCATCCTGCAGCTGGGAGCAGTGTTGTGGGGCAGTGACTGTCCCACTAGGATCAACCACCTCCTGATGGGTACAGCTCCTGTGCACCATGGACTCCGTTCCTGGTGACACATATGAGATGTGCACAGTCAGGAAGGGGAGGCATGGATGGGGAGGGGTATGGTCAGGTCTGCACCCCTTGCTGGGTGTGCAGAACTATTCCTGCACCCCATCATTGCTGTCCAAGATACAGCAGGACCTGGAGAAGACTTCCTAGCAGTCAACTGCGGGGAGGGTTCCTGCACTGCATAGTTTCAAAATTGCTTGGTGAGAGAGAAGGCACCGAGGCCTCTCTCCAGTGGGAATTTATGAAATGGCTCCTGATGGTTGCAAGTCAAAAATAGTGCCTGGAACCCAGTTGGAAATTTGCGGATTTGAGTGCGATCCAAATGGTTTCCCAGCACTGGAGCAGATTGATCTGATGACACCGCATTGCAGCTCGCGGCTGCTGTGCAGGATGCGTTAGAGACGTCTGTGCCTCTCCCCAGTGCTCTGTGAATCAATCGATGCACGTCTGCGGCTCAGGAGCTCGTTTTCTTGTGTGGAGTAACAACAAGTGAGGAAGGGTCTGGAGTGTTTGTGAGCCTCCATGAGCAAAGTCCATGGTAGCTCGGAGATGTGACCCCTTGTACTGAATAAATGGGGATGGAGCCATCAACAGTTGGGGTCTTCTAGTGCTTCCCATCCAGGGGGCAGTGAAGTGTGTGGGTTATTGCTCACCGTGGTGGCTCATGTTGGCTCCTGTCCTGATTGTGTTGCACAATTTGGGTTCTTGCTCTGGTTTGAAGGTGTAGACCATGCTGTAACACAGTGGTGCAGCAATGTTTGGGAAGTTCCTCTCCTCTGGGGTAAGACTGCTGATAAAATGAGGTCCGTTGCAAGCTGGGGGTCTCAAAGATGATGCTGTAGAGCTCTCCCTGGGCAAGCTGAGATATTTGAGTCAGGATATTCAAAACCCAACTGGGCAAAGCCCCAAGCAACTTAGTTTTAACTTCAAAACTGGTGTTGCTTTGAGTAGGATGCTTGAACTGGACACTTCTAAGGGTTTCTCTCTATCTATGTGATGCTCTGAGTCCAGTTCCAGGCTGGTGTAATGAAGTACTCTCTCCTTTGACGTTCAGCTCTGAGGTTCAGACACACTGTGTCTAAGGGATGCAGTTTGTCTCCTTAAAAACGTCTCACAGCCCTGGGTACACTTCAAGGTGGCATCCAGACATCGCACATTTAGGTGTCTTCTGCCCTGGGTTGTGTGCGCATCACTTGAGCAAAAGCTTTGTTCAGAATTATTCCATATCTGAAGACTTAAAAGACACCTGAGCCTCACCCCCTCAATAAAATCATGGTTAATTTGGCAGGAAATATTTGATATGTCAGAATAGACCCATATCATGTGATGGATGTGTGTGGTGGGGTGGGTTGGGATGCTCAAGGAATTTGGCAGTCTGTGAGGTCCAGGGATCCTGGAATAAAAAAAAGCAAACCCAGCATTTGCTTTTAAATGAAAAAGAACGAAAGCAAGCTCTCAAACTGTGAGCCCCTTAAAGCAATTTCTGTTCTTGGCAAAATAATGGTGCAGATATTAAAAAATGCAAGATTTCCACAAATAGCAAGTGCGACAGAAGCTGGAGCAACAGGCGTTTCAGGCCAACTGGGATGTATTTTGCCAGAAAGCCCAAATACTTCAGTGAAATGGCTTTGGGGAATCGGTAAGTGAGGAAAATGGAGCAGACATGGGAAATGTAGAGCTGAGAAAAGCATTTGGTACTTTGGATAACTGAGAAAATGTTTCAAGTGGGAGCCATTTGGAGTCTAAATTGGATGGAGGATGGCGAAAGGATGGGAAAAGGTCACGGCAGCTTTTCAGGTGATTGCTGGTGGTGTTTGGATCCTTCTCAGGCTGTGTCTGAAATTGTGGTACCCGGCCATCACCAGATCCATCGTGAGAGGCTCCCCTGAGGGCAATGCTGTCCTTAGAGTCTCTCTCCATCCGCTGGGATGCATCAGTGTCTCTTGGGTTGTCCTTGAGCATCTTGGTACACAGGTCAGCATACGTTTGTCTTTCCGTGCCTCTACAGTACCATGTGCTCCCGTCCGTGTGTCCTGTCCATGTGTGCTCCCGTCCGTGTGTCCTTCCCTCCACGTGTGCTCCCATCTGTGTGTCAGTGAAAGACGAAGAATTTGGATGCAGGCAGGAGAAGCTGCATGGGTGGGAGCAAAAGGAGGGCGCAAAGGCTGGTGCGAGGCCAGGCGAAAAGGGGAGAAGGAGTGAACAGGATCCAAGCTGGATGTGTGAAGCAGCCGCTAAAAGACTGTGAAACTCTGATCGGCTTTTGGCTGTGTTACAGCGAAGCAGCAGCTCCAGCTCTGCCCTGGCACCATCCCCGAGACCTCAGCTGGGAGCTGCTCCTCCCACCTCCCATGCCCCAACCCGTGGGTGCTGGGGTGCATCTGCTGTAGAAATAGGGTGAGAGACAGCAGAGCAGATGCCTTCCTACCTCCTTATGTGCTCCAAAGGACAAGTCTAACCCACTGGTGGGATTGGGCCAGCCCTCCGCGCATACAGAGCCAGCTCACACAGCAGCTGGGGCTTTTGGCATCCTTTGGGCTCTCTAACGACTCCACTCTTGGGTCCCAGCTCCTCCTTGGTTCCCCAGGTCTATTTCATTTGAAGTAGTTTATGGGCTACCTTCCTTCCCCTAATTTCACGTTAAGCCTGCAGCTGCGTTGTTCATGGCCATGTCCTGGCTGAATAAGGTCAGGTGGGAAATGGACCATTTCAGAGTTGTCCCAAGGACTTAAACCCCAATTCCCATTGATGTTCATCAGTAAATGCGTTGAACAGCACAAATTGCTGTGGCAGAGACTGACCCGAGCCAGGGAGCACAGGGGCTGGCTGATGAGAGCCAGGGGGTGTAATTAACTCCGGACAGCTCAGAATCCAGCGTTGTCACTGACACTTACCGTATTGATTTTTTCTTAGGAGCAATCTCGTTATGTTTCATGAGATCGAGCAGGCACCGAGCCTGGGAAGGGGTAATTCGATCAGGATGAGCCTGCTGTGCCTAAAGCTCTGTCTTTGGGACATGCGGCCGCTGCTCTGCTTGAGTGGGAGAGGAGAGTGCTCAAGGCTGATACAGTTTTGGAGAGGATGCTTGTGGACACCATGCTGCACCCCAGAAGTGTTTTAAACCATTTAAGACCTACATACTTCAAACGGTGCAGGGGAAATTGTTTCATTTGTCACTGAAAGGACTTCCCTCACTAAGTGTTGCCATGGGTGGTTGCTCTGGTCCAAAGGCACTGCTGTTATGTGGCCCTTTAGCACCCTTTTTCTCCCTTCAGAGCAAATTCTCCCTTTAGTGGCCAGCCCAGCCCCAAACCTCAACACCCAGCCAGCTCCCAGCAAAAACGCAGGATCATGGGTGGGAATGGGCTCAGGGGCCCCTGGTCTGTGCCCTGTCCAGTTGAACCTGAATATCTCTGAGGATGAAGACCCCTCCTTGGTCTCTTGTCTCAGCATTTGGCCATTCTTGCAGTGAAAGCTTATTTTAAATACAGTGAGGATTTCACAACTTGTGCCAGCTGATTCTTTTCCCTTCACCATGCACCTTCTCACCCCTCGTTAGGCAGCTGAAGCAGCAAAAATCTCTGCCTTTCACCTCATCTCTTGAACAAGCCCCTTTCCGTCAGCCTCTCCTCATGCTTCCTTCACCGTCTCGTTGACCTCAGCCAGACTCCCTCCAGTTTTTCCCTGTCTTGTACTGCTTTTATAGCTGCATCCTCCCAGGAGAAGCCTTAGTAAGACAAAGAGCAACTCCATCACGATTTTCCTGCCTTCCTCCCCACAGGAGGGTGAACCTCACAACCCCTGCCCACCTCCATCTGCTCCTCCCTGCACCCTTGTGCTGCAGGACCTGCCCATGTGTCCTGTGGTTGCCCCCTGGTCCCAGCAGCACTGGGAGGCACTGGTTGAGCTCCATCTTCCTGGGTGCTGGGCATTCACTGCTCTGTGATGGTGGCTCCCATCCCCAGGATGTCTCTAAGGTAAGCGGAGTTGCCATGGGAATGGTGACTCACTGCATTCCCAGCAGCTAAAAAGCTGCTCAGTGCGGGGGTCTGATGTTCCTGTGGGCTGTGTTCCAGCGTGGGGGGTGCCTTTGGTCCCACACACGTCACCTGTGCGGTGTGATCCACCTGGCTGCAGACTGCCCCTGTCCTGAGGGCTTCCCAGCTCGGTCTCCACCTGATTGTCCCACACTCTCTTCCCTTTAAGCTGTGGGGTTTCTCCGGCAGGACCCCAACTGTCCAGGAACCCTAGATGGATCTGAGAGGGATGGAGGGACCAGCACAAAATGAGGGCCAGACAGCAGAAGCTCAGTGTGGCTGTCCCTCCTGCTCATATGAGATGCCTGAGGCGGTGGTGGGACATCAGGGTGAGACCATGGGGCAGAATGAGATGACGAGGAGTGAAACGTGGCTGGAGCAGTGCTGTGGGCAGAAGGTGGCCAATGTGACACATGTTCATTTCTGCGAGTGGTTGCTACCACCTAGAATGGGTTGGGGAGCATCAACTTGACTGCTGATAGAGCACAAGTCTTATGAGGAGTGACTGAGGGAGCTGTGGGTATTCAATCTGGAGGAAAGGAGACTGAGGGGAGACCTTACTGCCTTCTAAAACTCCCTGAAAGGAGATTGTAGCGAGGTGGGGATCAGTCTCCTCTCCCTTGTAGCTGTGATAGGACAAGGGGTAATGGCTTCAAGTTGCACCAGATGAGGTTTAGGTTGGATATTAGGAGGGTTTACTGTGAGGGTTGTCAAGCACTGGAAGGGTCTGCCCAGGGAGGTGGTGGAGTCACCATCCCTGGAGGTGTTTAAAAGCTGAGGTGATGTCGTGCTTGGGGACATGGTCTGGTGGTGGACTTAGGGCTGGTTTGATGGTTGGTCTTGGTGATCTCAGAGGTCTTTTCCAACAAAAAACATTCTACCATTGTATGACTTAGTGCATTGTAGATGTTTGGGATTTAGTTTAAAAGGAAGAAGAAACCTACCACATCCCCTGGAAAAGAAAGGAGGACACAGGCTTTGAACCTGCTACGTCCTGGGGACCCATGGGGGCTGTGAAGGATGGGTGGTCCTGAGCAGGCTGCCCTCCTGATGGCAACAGGGTCAGTGTCAACCAGAGAGGCCTTCCCCTCATCTGCCTCCTGTCTTCAGACCCATGTTTGAAGTTGGGTTGGTGGCATCTTCCCTCCAAGTCCAAACAACCCACAGAGAGGAAAACTCTGGGGTCTTCTGCACGTGCCTTGCAGGGATTTGTGGTTGCTCTGGCCATGTTGGCACATCTGCTCAGCAAAGCAAGGGTTGGAAACCAAATATGAGAGAAGAGGACAAGTCTTCAGAGCAGCAGAGTGTTCCTCCCGCTCCATCAGATACAGCTCAGCCCTAGGAGCCAAAGCAATGACTCAGGAGCTTTTTTCCTCCTCAGTGCTGCTCATCAGAGCCACGCTGGGCTGGGGTGGGTGGCTGGGGAATACGTCCTCACGTCCTGAGCGCCGATCCCACCACCTTGCCCTTTTGTCCCCACCAGCCACCTTATGTGGTCTGACACCTTTGAAAAATCCTTCCTCTGGCTCAACCCTCTGAAAGCGTGAACCTGCCCATTTCTTACAGCGCGTTGAGCAGCACGAGATGCTTGATGACCTTGAGCCTGGCTTTCACCCCAAGCAGCAGCTGACTATGATCAGATGCCCAATGCATGGAGCATGGCCAGGATGGAGAGGGTCTGTGTCGTGTGCTTGTGTCCTCCAAAATCTGATGCATGGTGGCAGTGGGAGGTAGATGGGTACCAGCCCAAAGCGATGATGTTCATTTGTTAATGAGCTAAGGGTGTGGGAAACAAATGCAACATGCACAGAGAAGCCTGAGGCAAAAACATCTGGGGATCTGTGACCAGAATGGGGCTGCTCAGTGAAAAATGAGGACTCCTGGCCCTGTTGGGGAAGGCTTGGCCTTGAGGGCAATTCTCCCCTGCAAGAAACTCTGCTTAAAGGAACTCCAATTAGCAGAGCCACTTATTATCCTGCCAAACTTCCAGTGCTGAAAGCAAGAATCATGCAGTCACTGTGATTATAGACACAGCCGATTGCAAATTGTGAGCAATTTGCAGCCAGGAATTTGCCTGGTTCTGTAATGCGCTGTGTGTATTTACAGTGCCGTGTACAGCAATACAGTCATTATCTGGTGCTAATAACATGGCCTCTTTGATAAATAAAAGTGAATCTCTATGGGTTTGCTGCTTTACAGCATAGCTTGAGGCATGGAGCTCTTGTGCTGCTGGCATCAGGGTGTGGGGCCTTTCCTGGCTCCCCCTGGGCTCCCTCACTGGGGTAGCCTCAGTTTTTGGGAAATGGAGTCATGTACCACGTGCAGGGTGGCAGATGGCTTCAGGCGGTGGTGTAGGATGGCCCATGGAGATGTCTGACTGCACACCCCCTGTCCTCCCAGCTCTTCACCCCAATGCTTCCTTGGATTGCCTCCTCCTCCCTGTACCCCTAAGTGATGCCTCTGTCAGCTCCAGCCTGGTTGACCCCTGGGAAGAGCCACTCAAGGTCCTGCCAAGCTGCTCCCCTGCCTCCCAACCCTCTCCAGAAGGTGCTGGGACCTCTGAGACCCAGGGGAAGATGTAGCAAACCTCCAGGGACAGTGCAGCGTGCACCAGCCTCTCCATAAAGGCCAAGAAAACCATCTCCAGGTACGTTGTGACACTGGTGTTTCCTTCCTTCGCTGTTCAGCAGCTCCTGTTGGAGCAGTTTAACTTTATCTGAGTAGATAAATGCTCCTGGGACACAGAAGGCAGCTCTGTCACCTTCTGCTTACACAGCAACGACTGGTTGAGCTGTGCCAAGAGGAGTAGCTCCAATGGGACAATGCATCCCACAGCTGTGGGAAATGGGGGACACCAGTTTGGCAACAGCTTTGCAGCTGATTGGGCTCACACCCTAACGAAGCAGGTTGAGATCAGGGCACAACTTCTCCCTGTGCAGCATCAAGCAAGAACCCTTTGTCTCTGTAAGTTGGGTTTGGTGAATAGCTCTTCTCCTGAGGTGGATCTTTTGAAGACTATTGGCCCTGCTTATTGCAGGAGTGTTGGACTGAATGACTTTAATCCTTCCAACCCAAACCATGCTATGATTCTGTTCCCTTAGGTGAGGCACAGGGCAAGAAGTCATCTCAGAGCTGGGTCTCTGGACCCGATGCTCCTTGAGGGTCCTGAGCAGTGGGCACTCGGGCTCACATCTGGCGGGGTCGAACATCCTGGTTTCCTGTGGTAGTTACCAGTAAATGGGTGGTTGTGACCTGCTGGAGAGGGAAGCCCCAGCTGTGTTTGGGAGCAGCTTGTTTAGATGCTAATGAGGCCTTTTTGACAGGTTTCTCTGCCGCAGGAAGACTGCAGTGATGGATGGTGCTCTCAGAGCTGCCTGGGCCAGTGTCACAGAGCATCCCTGGCCAGCAAACACCCACCTCTGGTACCGGGAGGTTGGGAGCTGGGCTCTTCCCAGCTCAGGTGGTCTCCAGATGCAGCAGAGATGGGCCCTGAACACTAATTAATGAGTTGAATATTGTACTCCTTAGACAACCCCAAAGTCAGTATTTTTAACAATCAAAATATTGCCTCTATGATTGATACCCAAGTCAGCAGATCCCAGCAGGACCTGACAGGTCTCATTCAGCCGTTGAACCTTCTAGAAAGACCACTCGTTGGCTGTGGTTACAATAGTCCTTAAAGAGTATAAAATTTTGGGTTTGTTCTTTTTTTTTTTTCATAAACACTTCTCTGTCAGCCCTCTAGCAGGGATCAGAACATGCATATGAGCAATATGCCATTCTTTTCCTTTTTCTGTATTGCCTCTTTCAAGTAGAATGTTTTCAGCCTCAGAATAACTTTTTCCTTTCCTGAAACCAAAGCAGATCATGGTTTTATTTTACCTTTCCATCTAATGCATGGTATCCCAGGGTATTAGTTAAGGTTTAGTTGGAAGGTTTCCATGCAACTGTATTTTCTTTCTAGTTTTCATAGGCTAACTTCAGACAGGCCATTAACTTGAGCACCAGATCTAACGAGAAGAACTGCTCTAATTTTGTAAGAATTATTTCATTTTTATTCAGCATAATTGTCCCTGAACATAGACTTTGCTCCACCAATTCCAATGAATAAATCTTGTGAGGTCTTGCCGCTGCTGTACCTCTCCGCATATTTTACAGGTATATTACACCCTCCTCTGATTTATTTCTTCATATTTACCATCTGTTCACATCAGCCCAAAGCCGATGCTCTGCACATGCTCATTGGAAATCTACCTGGGCTGAGGATAAGAGAAGCCCAAGTTGCTTCCCAACTTGATGCCCTTTCCAGTTCCTGCCATTTTGCTTTGATTTCTTCTTCAAGTCCTGCTTTTGTAATTCTGAGTCAGTCCTTTTTACCGTCCCCCCAGATTTGTCTGGCTTAGCTTTACATGGCAGTGTGCTTCTTTCTCTGCTTAAATCTGCAATTTCCCTCATATTTTTCTTTTTTTTTTTCCAGTTTAGAGGTCTCTTGATCTGCATTACGATGTTGCCTTGAGGGTGGGATTCTACAAGTCATCTGAAATAATTTATTTTACTCAAGGCTCGTGTCCATTATGAGCACTGTAAGTTTCTTTTCTTGGGAGCACAGTGTTCTCAATTTCTATAGCAGATACCAGTAATAACTGGCTTGTTTTTCATCACCTAATCTTCTACTAAGCATATTTCATGCCTCAATTTAGGGATTTGATTAATTTTGACATTAATTAATTAGCAGGCCTTGATAGAAAATCTATCTTGTGACCCTTGGTGTTGTCCATTTTGCTGTACTTGCTTTCACCCAGAGACAAAATCCTCATTTGAATCTTCTCTATTTAGCAGCCACATTCTGGGCGACCTTGACTCGCAGCAGAGTTTCAGGTGGTGTCTTCACGTACTTGTGTTGGCTTCAGATGCTGCCTGTGATGATGATGACTGATGGTGTCTTGGGAGTCTGCGGTTGATGTCAAGACTCTGCTGGTGCTTATGATTAAGGTGAATGCACGTGTGCGGGAATACACTCTTAGGAGAGGAGACACTGAGCCAGATCTCTCCATCTGGTCTTTCAGAGACCAAATTCCTGTGCACAGCTAAACGTCTGGTACTGGGATGGTGCTGGGGAGGCATGTCCCAGCACAGTCTGCTAGGCCAGCAAGCTGCATAGTCAGGCTTCATCCTGCTCCATTGAGGCATGTAATGCATTTTCTGCTTCTAGGTCAGCATCAGGCTTCAGGCTCAGGTCCCCTTTTACTTAACTGGAAGATTCTTCTGGCCTCTTTATTCTTGGTCTATGTTCAACCATTCTTTTGGTTCTTCTCTTCCTCTTTCTCCTTCTCCTCTCTTCTTCTCTCTTCTTCTCCTCTTCCTTCCCTAAGACTGGAGTTCAGCTCAGAAGTGTACAAGTAGGCCTCTGTCCCACCCACTGAACACTAAACCTCTCCATGTCACTCCCCTAGAAAGGGAGAGCCATTCCCTGCACTGCAGGATGCCTAAGTAGGGTCAGAAAATTGGCATTTCCCAGCACGTCCTGAGCAGACATTAGACCTTACACAGCTTTAACCGTGTGAAATGCTGAAGGTCCCATAGGGAATGGCAGAATGGGGGAGAAGGGGAAGGTTTGCACAGAGATGCTGGGGGGACCACAGGGAAAAGAAGGGACAAGAGACTGGATCGTTGTCCCTGTGGGTGCGGGCTGAGTTCAGTCCCTGTGTCCCTGTGCTGTACACCACGGCATCACATATGGCATCTGCTAATGGGAGAGGTGTTTCACTTCCTACTCACACCTTCCTGAAGGCAAACTAGGGGCCTATGGAGGGGGTGAAGGTTGTACTCCAGAAACGTGGCAAAGACGTGGAGAAGTGAGCAGAAATGGGGATGGAGGAACTTTCTAGAGCAAGCAAAGGCAGCCTGGGAAGCCTGCATGGGTGAGAAGGCAGCAGGCCTGGACAGAGTTTTTATCTGTGCTCAGTTTGCCTTTCACAGTGTTATAAATTCAGGTCCTGTCTGGACATGGAGACTGTCTGGAGGCCAGAGGGCACCGTGGCTGCCAGCAGACATGAGGTGAAGGAGGGGTGAGGTGGATCTTCCATGGCGAGCAAGGCAGGAGAGGACCCGGCAGGGCAGATGAAACCCAACCTTGTGCCCTGCTGCGTGCTCACCCTTAGTGTGAGATGGGGCTGTCCTGGAGGGGCAAATTCCCTGGAGAAGGGGGCTGGGAGCGAGGGATTTATGGGCTAACAGAGGGCTCAAGGTGGCACAGAGGAGAGTTGGCCATGCCAGCCTTGGAGCCTCTGTCTCTGCTGGGGAAAGTGGGGAAGCTGGAGGACCCCCGATCCCTCTGCAGACCACGTCGCTCCTGGTCTGTCACTGCCAGGCCCCAGCTGAAGTCTGCCCAGCTCAGGCCATCTTGGCGGGAACTGTCTGCCTCACTAATTTAATGAGCCCCTAGCTTAATGCATGGCAAATCCTGACATAAATAAAATAAAACACGTCAAAGTGGAACTTCTTTCCAATTACAATTCATTAGCAAGCTCTGAGCCACAGGCCTGACCACAATCAATACTTTTGGTTGGGGAAAAAGCAATTTATATCCCTCCCTGGGGATCTCGAGAGGGGACAGGTCCACCCCACACTGGCACAGTGGGAGCAGGGCCTGCCTCCACAGGGGGGTCCTGCATGGGTCCCATCTGGCCTGGGACCCCTGTGTGTGTCACGGAGACAAGGCTGTGGTCCTTCTTCCCTCACTTCACCCCCTCCCCAGTGCAGAAACACACCAGTGTTGGGGTCTCAGTGTAACCTGAGGTGGGTTGGCTATACAGGATATGGCCATTGCCATGGCCACCAGGTGAGGAGGACCCAGTGGCCTGACCTTTCATGAGCGGGGCCATGGACCTCTCTGCTCCCTGGGTTATTTGGAGGCTTTGGAGGTGGGAGATGGGGCCAGATGCCCAATGCTGCTCTGGGCAGGAGCTACATTTTGCCATCACGTGGGGAAGTGTCTACTTCGAAAGCTACGGTCAGCCTGTGGAGCACAACTTGCCAAGGTGGGTTTGTGGATGTGTAGTTGTTGCCTGTCCCTCAGCAAGTACTGTCCCTGCAGACCAAGAGCAGTGTTGGGTCCATCTGAGGACATCATGCCAGCTATCTTGGCTGTCACCTGGGTTTCACTGCCTGTGGAGCTGGGATGTCCCTTGCCTGCCCCTGTTCCTTCTGCCTACAGACTCTACAAATGCTCCCACTAAATTCAGACACAAAGTAATTCTTGGGAAATGGTGGTATCTCCTGCTAAAGAGGTCTTCAGGGCTGGATGAGATGTCTTTTGGTAACAGACGCCTTGGCCAGTCATGAGATATGGTTGGACTCAATGATTGATGGTTAGAGTTGATGATCTTATAGGTCTTTTCCAACCAAAACCATTCTGTGGGATAAGGAGGTATCTGGCCCACACCATATGGGAAGTCAGACTAGAAGATCTGCTTTGTCCCTTCTGGCACCAAGCACCACGACACTGTCAATGCATAGGGGTGGTCCTGAAAGCCTGAAAGGAAACAGCATAGGTTGTCATCTCTGACCTTCCCCTATTGTTATCTCCAGGGGCTTTGCCCTGCTGATCCTGTTATGTCTGGGTTTAGGCAGTGGATTTGCAGACCAAACACTCCTCACTGAAGATTTGTTCAGCCATTCCCAAGTTTTATGCTTGATTTTGATGAAATGTGATGATCAGGATAGGTCTTGGCCATGTCCCCAGTGACTCCCTCGGTGCACTTTGGTCCTCTGTTCTTACACCAAATGGCAGATATTAGGGATGCAGCCCGTGCTGCCAGATGAAATTGTCCTCCCTGGGCTTTCTGGCATGGTGCTGCTTCTTTCCAGACTTTAGTATACAAAGTGTTCGCTGCCAAATTACAGCTCCAAGGAGAGCACCGTGCCAAGACCAATGCATCAACCTCGTTTAAGAACAGTTCATCAGAGGTGGAAGGGTTTGGGTTTTTTTTGAATGAGGTGTATTTCATCTCAGGAACGTCCCTGCCTGGCCCAGGGACGGGTCCAGGGAGCAGAAGCATCCTGTGCTGTCTCAAATGCTCGTCTCATCTGCCTCTGAGATGCAGTGGGTTTAGCTGAGCTCATTGGAGGAGTGAGTTACCAAGAAATGTGTGGATTCTTCTGACTGTGATTATACCCCCACATTTTAAAAAAAAAAAGCTTATTTAAGGCAAATGCTTTAAAAAACACTTTCCCCCTGCCGGAAAGCATGGAGAGGAAATACCAATTTGAAAGGTTCTTTGAGAAATGAAGCATTAGGATGGGGGAACAGCGGTGTCTGGCTGACATGTGGCCGAGCTCTGGTTCCTGGTGCCCAGGGGTTTCGGAAGGCACACGTGTTAAATGTGCAGGCTCTGAAAGTGCGGAGTCACCGCTGTTGCTCTGGCGTGGCATCAGCAGAGAGCTGGGAGTGCAACGGAGACACGAAACATCATTAAAAACACAGCCACTCTCCGATTGTCAGCGCTGAGTTACGAGCTGGGCAGCAGCTGTAGATGCCATCAGCAATTTGCTTTCCAGAGGGAAAGTGCTCGGCGCTCCCGAACGTCGCGGCCACGTTACAGTGTCGAGAGGCAGACGCCCAAAAATCCGAAGCATCCTGACACAGCGTGATGGAGCTGGAGTGTGGGGCCGGACGTGTCCCAGCCAGGACCTGGCAGCAAACGGCACAAAAAAACCCCACAGACACCTTTGGTAAAACTCTCTGGGATATCCCGGGAGCAGAGAGAAGGACTGGAAGAGACATGGAAATCCAACACATCTGCATTACCCCTTAAAAGCCATCATGCTTTCATGTAATTTTTGTACTGGTGGCTTTCAAAGCAAATCTTAATAAAGAAATGACTAGAGATTAACGCATGAAGGTTTTATTTTTATTGGTTTTATTTTGTCCTTCATCTAAATCTTGTATTTCCCTGGTATGCTTTTGACTCAGGTGTTTTTGAAAACAGCTTTCCTTCATTTTCACCCTGCTGCGGCAATACTGCTAATTGGTAACTTGAACTATTTGATGGGATTTACATATATTTTGAGAGAGAATAACAACCAGAAATACCACAGTTCTGAAAAACGCGAGTGCGGTGGAAACTTAAAGAAACAATTTTCTTAAAATGAAGAAACTGAAGATATCCTGTGATTTTGCGAGAATCCTCAAAAGCAGCTCTCCGTCTGAAATGTCACGTGTGGCGTGTGCAGCAGCAGTCGGTCCTTGTGGTCCCCTGCCGAGCCCACCTCACTCTCCGCGCGTAGGATGGCTCCATCTCCAATTGGGTTTATTTTTATCCCCCACGGTTGCTGTGTGGGTCTGAGCATCCCATCTTCATCACACCACCACGTCTGATTTCCCCGGTAACGTCTTCCATCCTCTGACACCGTCTCCCGTAACCATGGCTACACCGAAGCGATGTGCAGCAACACTTTTCCACGGGTTTTTTTAGGTTTTTGTTTTTTATTTTTTTAGTTTTTTTCCCCCCTCTTAGATGCCATCAGCCTCCTTGGGTATGCAATGACTCGGGCTGGTCCCTGAACAAGGGCTGAAAATATTAAAGCTGAAAAAAATATGTAAATTTTAAAATAATTCACAAATGGTGAATTTTGCTATGCAGTACAGGGGGAAGCACCCCATTAAAGCATATCTTTACTCTGAGCATCCCACTGAGAAGCAAAGGTCACTGTCTCACTGTCTCCCAGTTAATGAGAAGCCCATAATGAACTTCTGCCCCAGGTTCTGCTTTGAGATGTGCAGCCCAGTGGTTTCTCTCCTGGGAAGAAGATGAAAAGGGGGAAAAAGAGGACAGGGAAATATTTGGGGTTGGAGCTCTGCTGTGCTGCATGTAAGGTATCAGGAGCTGTGGACAGATCTGTGATTTGAGGGGAAAACATCACCAGTGTGTCCCATGGTCGTTCCCCTCTGAGCTTGGGAGGGCTCCCAGGGTCCTCCCAGCACTGGGGACGGAGGTTGAGGCTCCCCAGATGCCACCAGGAATGGTTTCTCTTGAATTTATCCCACACCAAAGCCTGGTAGCACCAGCAGAGACCACAGGAGGTGAGAGTTTTGTAGCAGCCATGACTCATCCCAGCCTTGGCAAGGGCGACGGGCACTGATCTCCAGCAGCTCCAGAGCCAGCATGGGGCTGGCACCAGCCCTTGGGGACACCTCCAGCTCTGGCCTGGTCCTGCCTTCACCTTTGGTCCTGCCTCATCCTTGCACCCCCTGAAGTTGTGCAGTCCCTGCCATGGCCAGGAGGTGCAGGAGAAACCACAGGAGGGGAGCAAGGGCTGTGCCTTCAGCCTCCAAACCGGCTTGGCCTGGTACCTCCTTCACAGCATCGTGGGGATTTTTGTACTCTCCAGGATTTTCTGGAGGTGCAGATGCCACCGTCCTGCTCTGAGGTCACTGATTGTCAAAGCAGACCCTGGGGCTTTGCAGCTGGGCAGGGCAGGGTGAGGAGATGGAGCTTTTTGTCCCAAAGCCGTGGGCAGCGGGGAGTCCATCGCTTGGCTGGGTGCTGGAGTGGGCATCGTGCTATGGGGAACATCAGAAGAAACTGGACTGTGTGGGGAACACAAGCCCACAAGATTTGAGTGAGCACCAGCAGAAGCCACGCTGACCTTGTCCTGCCCACCAGCAGCCACACCTTTGAATTCCTCTTTTTTTATATATGTACTTTAAAAACACATATAGTTATAATACAATTATTACTCTATGTATCTACTCTGTACCATTGCAGAGAACAAAAGTCCAAGCAACGTGTTCCAGCCAGAGAAGATGCTGGGACAGGGGACAGGAGGCTGAACCAGGGAAAATGGGGGCACGGGTACCCCCGCTGCGTTTTGCTCCACGTGCCAGTGCTAGTGCAGTGCTGGGGAGAGCAGGAGGGGATGGATCCTGGCCATGGTACAGTGGCTGCAGTGGTGCTGGGCTGCAGGGCTGGTCCAGGGGGTGCTAAGCTGGAGAGGACTGGCAGCTCCATCACTGCTCTCCTGGCCCCGCGTGTCCTCTGGAGATGCCCCAGCAGGATCGGGGGAGCTCTGTGAGTTTTGGCCAGTGAAGCCCGCTCCTGGCTGCCATTTGGTGCTGAGCAGAGGCAGCAGCAACGCTGTCCCCCCCCATGCTGGCACCGGTCAGTGCTGCCCAAAATATCCTGTGGGGCCTTGGCCTGGCTCCCTTCTGCCACTCCCACCCTCCTGCTCCCACATCACCCCCTTGGTCCCACAAACGCTGTGCCCCCACCCCGGGACACTGCTCTGTGGCACCCATGCATTGTCCTTCTTGCACAGCCACCCCTCATGGCACCCTGCACCC
>NW_010193975.1:0-9408 GCF_000695765.1 Mesitornis unicolor | reverse complement strand
ATCCCTAACGTTCTGTGATTCTGTGATAACACATTGATGGAATTCAGCTGTTGCTAAATGGTGCTTACACATCATCGAGACTTTTTTTTTTTCTCCTTCTCACACTGCCCCACCACCAGCTAGGCTGGGGTTGCACAGGAATTTGGGAGGGCATACAGCTGGGACAACTGACCCCAACTAACTAGAGGAATATTCCAGACCATATGACACTATGCTCAGCAATGAAATGTGCAGGGAAGAAGGACGAAGAGGGTATGCTTGACGTTACAGTGTTTGTCTTCCCAAGTAACCGTTATTCATGATGGAGCCCTGCTGTCCTGGCAATAGCTAAACATCTGTCTTATTTTGTGTTGGTTTACCTATTAAACTTGACTCACAAGTTTTCTCACTTCTACCCTTCCAATTCTCTCCCCTACTTCATTCTGGGGAAGTGAGTGAGTGGCTGTGTGCTGAGCTGCAGGCCAGGATTAACCCACAACAGTGAGGAAATAGGAGAAATTTTAAGAAGCGCTGCTTAAGCACTACTGTAGTGTTATTGAATGTGAGTATGCTTGCACAGCTATTGGTAATGTGAACATTTTACAGAAACAGCCTGTTTATGGCCAAAGTTGTTGCTTCTGAAGTGATTGTATTTATAAGTACAACTCATCCAACAATCAGACATAGATATGTGAGTTTGGCAGATTACTACCAACAGTTAGTAACAGTCTTTTTCATACTATGGGGTGCAATAAGTGTGATGAACTGAATGCGGCTGTGCGTTTATTAAAAAATTCATTATCATGTGAAAAGTACCTTTTTGAATATTTGGTAATGTCTTTTGTTGTGAGTAGTCAAATACATTCTGGCTTCTCTTAAGAGGATGTACTAAATCATGAACTAAAGCAGTACAAGAAAGATGTGGACCTGTTAGAGAGGGCTGAGAGGAGAGACACAAAAATCATCACAGGACTGGAACATCTCTGCTATTAAGGAAGGCTGAGGGAGCTGAGGTTGTTCGGCCTGGAGACAAGAAGGATCTCAGGAGACCTTACTGTAGCCTTGCAATATATAAAAGAGGAAAGAAGATGGAGAGAACCTTTTTACCAGGGCCTGTAGTGATATGACAAGGAGCAATGTTATTGGTTGTTGCTCAATTCAGAATGCACATCATAAAAGTAAAGTTTTTGTCATGGAAACCAAGGTATAACATCCTTAACAAATCTAAACCTTACAACTTTTTGTTTGTAAGTTTGTCAGTCATGGTACAAAACTAATCTCTTCAGGCAACTCTTTGCTAAACGTAATGGGTATATTGTTTCTCATCTAGAGGACTGGGAATCTTATGCTAATTCTTCAACAATAATTAAATACCTAAATGTTCAATTAGTGCTACATTAGGATGGCTTTAACCATAGATATGTGTAAAAAAAATAACAAAGGTCATTGTTATGATATATAGATGAAATGCAAATGTTACTTGTTCTTAACACTGGATAAGTTACAGATGACAAGGAAGATTTTACTTATGATAATCATATATTTTATAGGGCTAGACATAAAACTAGCTAACAGTGGTAGCTATATATTTTGATATAAACTACAGATCACAGAAATATGCATTTTTTCTTTCTACACCAGCTTTTCCAAATATTTGAGAACTGCTTTTTTTCTTCCAGAGATCAGTTTTGTAAGAACATTAATGACTGCTATTAGTCTGATTTGCTGGAGTGCTTTTTTCCGTTTGATGTATCAGTCTGTTTATAACATTGTGATTATGACTTGACCATTTAACTACAAAATTTGCATCAATTTGCATTTTAAGAATAAGAAGCTGATGGTTGTTCACAATAAAATCATCTCTAAAAAGTTTCATAATTTCAACATTACAGAAATATGATTAATTTACCTTCTTTCCTATCAGTAAGAACTTTAAGGATGGGTATCTGCTGTGGCATTTTCTGTACAGCCATAAATATTTGTGTCAGAAAGATTGACTAACCTTTTATCTTGAGTGCAATTTGAACTGAAAGGACAATGCACCAACGACAAATTTCTAAGATAAAAAACTCTGAAATATTTTTTTTCCAGAAAGTAAAGCAAATATTTTGAATATGGAATAAATGGTATGTATGCTTTCCTAAAGATTGTTGCTGATTTGAAATTTTCTTTAATGTATTTTTAGATAGAAATAACATACAGTAGTTTTTGACCTGTCCAAAATGACTTATACTGATTAGCCAGAATTCTTGTCCCTTTGACAATCTACTATATTCATACCATACGTGTCACAAGGGAAAACAATCAGTTCACTATTTTCCCAAATCTTGGTATTGTTAGTGCTTCTGAAAAGCAAAATCTCAGCAGTAGATTAATCAAGTCCAGTTTTCTTTTTCTTTGCCTCCCCTCCAGAAGTGAAGATTATTTGTGAATTCCTTAATGTGGGCATCCCAGTTCTTGTATGGTTTTGTAAAGTTCCTTTTTGTCTCTTTACTTCCATTTCATGTGTGCATCCCTACCATTCCTGCGATATATTGAAAAATTAATCTTATATTTTTTATTTGCAGAACAGCAATGTTTAAAAAATGGCGTTTTATTCCTGCTCCTGCTCAACAACAGTGGTTCCAAACTCCAGTCCAAGTATAATAGCTGCCTGTATCAGCTTACAGACTGTAATATCTCACTGCCCATTAAGAAAAGTATTTCGCAAATATACAGCCTTACAAAGGTCTTTGGGTTCCTGCAAACAACATATACTTTATAGCTCCACTGAAAAAGTTAATAATAGGAAAACATAAGCATATTGACCATTATTCTGTTCTCTAGATCTTACTATAGTTTTAGATTTCTAGTATCCATTTCAATACCCTTGAAAGTTATCTACATCAAATATTCAAAATGTGTTTCCACTGTGCATCTACTTGAGTTCTTCTTTTATTCACAGTCCTCATAAATGATCCATAGAGGGGGCAAAAAAGGTTCACAAATGAAATAATGCTAAAGGCTCTACTATGGATAAAACTGTCAAGGACAGGATTTTAGATAACCTATGAATCCAACAGACTTGGTTAATTGCTTGACACCTGAGTAAAAACGGAGTTATTGAAAACACTTACTAGATATTATTGGTAGTTGATGGGATTTAACCTTATTCTCCTAGGCAAGCGCCTAGGAAAAGTTCTGCTTTTACTCTGTTTTACTCAGGATTTATAGCACTCATCGAAGCAGTTGAATACCCTCCAGTAGGATTGCAACATGACTAAGAAATAATCTGAATTTTTTCTGATGTATTTATATGGCAAAATTCTAGCATATTTAGAAAAAGAACAGCTATGTTTGTATCATCTTCTTGCTAGCTACTTTACCTACTGAGAACAGTACTTTGAGAAAAAGAGTATGACATTCTAGGAAGAATGCTATGTCCAAATGTATACATAGTTCAGGTATCTAAAGGGGTATATTAAGACTAAATACCTCAGGGTCCAGTGTAGGTATATCCTGAAGAATTGAGAAAGTTCTGATCATCTGGAATCTGTGCGCTGACGTGCATGCTGAACTAAAGCCTCAAATTGCTTCATATTCTTCAACATGCTTTCCAGTGCTCACAGATTTCTTGTCTTGTTCAGATTTAATAATTTATTTTTGGGGGGAGGGGTGTTATATGGATAGATTTCATCTAATCATTTGGTTTTCATAGTTTTAATGATGTGATGGTATGTGATGAGGTACAAGTACATCTGATGAGCTCTGCTGTTGAAAGGTGACCAGCATCTTGGCTACAAACCACCACCAATACAGTACACTTCTACTAAGCAAACCTTTAAAAATCAGCAAGAGTTATGAAATGAATGCAAATTTAAAGTGAAAAATCAAGGTATGAAAATAAGGACACTAAAAAATTTCACACTTTAAGCAATATTTAAGGTAAAATGGAAAAACCTGTGAACACATTAATTCATTAGCTTTAAAGACCTTTTATTTTATGTAACTTTTCCTTGTTTTCTGAGCATCCTGGCAAAATAAAAAATTATTCTGTGTTATCATAACATTTTTACTACATAATAAGTATTGAAATTTAAAAGTTAGTGTGGAGAAAGCTGACTGATTGATTTCTACAGTTAACCATTTATTACCCAGGTGAGATTACAGGAATACAAATATGTATTCCTTTCTTCTTGATAGTTTATTGTCTTTTTCTTTTTATATGTTTATCTCACAAGCCACTGCTCATAGAACAACCGTCTAAACTGATGAAAAAAATCCTTTTTTAAATATCCTGACAACCAATAAACCACTTCTGCAGTTTCAACACTCAGTTAAAGGAAATCACTTCAGTTTTCTCATGTTTTATGATCAGGCATTCAATCTGGCAAAGGCACTTCAAGAAAATATTTTAGTGGATAAGCACTGGAATAGCATTTAACTTACACAATATGGAGCCAAGATACATTAGTCTAAATCTGTGTGTGCGTGTTTGTGTATGTGATCATACATGTATGCCAATGATAAGGTAAATGACAAGGTGTCTTTTACATCTTTCATGTATGAAACAATTTTGCTCCTTTTACATAAGCAAAGTTTATAAATCAAACAAAGAAGTCAGAGAGCTTTTGATGGGGTGGGAACTGAGTCCAAAGCCTCCTTATTCATCAGTAAGTAATTGATAATTGTCTAATCTTCTAATTTCTCCAAGATGCAAATCTTGAAAACAAATTTTAAAATTCACATCTAGAAAGATAAATGGACAATAATTTTCAGAGTAATTTCTGCAGCCTTTTTAAAATCTAAACAGTCTCACCAAAACAGGAACCACTATATCAACACCATCTTCTTAAACCTTCCCACTGTTCTCAAGGAATTTTACTGTTTTAAGTGTAAGGTACAGAATGTTGAAAACATGGTTTATGGTCTTCAAAAAATAATAGAATATTACAGACATTAAAGATGCTGAAGTTAATGTGGCCATAATTTACTGATGAAAATATGTTCATAAGGATTTTAGGCAATTTTAGTTCTTACAGTGATTTAATGTAGATCATTTAGAAAGATAGGAAGAAAATATATCTCGACACAGAAACTACATATGAAAGATTAAGTGGTGGAGGTACACTTTCTATAAAGCATGCTTCAGTGCTATTCTGATCCTATTAAAGTCAACTTCTCTCTTAAAGTGAGAACATCACTTTTAGGATTCCTGAGGAAAAGGCTGGTTTTCTGTCCTCTCCTCATAGATGTTGGAGCTGTATGCAGACATTCTTGTGCCAAAAAGGGACAAAACCTTCTTATATTCATGTATGACTTAGAGCTGTATGCCTTCCACATGAGGCACAATTATTTCTTGCAGTTTCAAGACTGTATATTTGTGTGGGTTGAACTTTAAAGCAATAATAAAGAAGGAAGGAGTGGCAGTCAACATGTAGGTAAGAGAGTATTACACAAATTATTGAAGGTGACAGCAAGAAACTAAACATTGACCTTGGTAAAAGTTGCAATGGACATATAGGGATCACTTGATTGCCTATGTTTTACAGTTTTATCTTTGCATAAGATACAAATACTGTTATCATTATGTCTATATAAGGTACAGGTTATAAAAGTGAAAATTGTCAGAACAAGGCGAGAACAGAACTGCAACCAAGACAAAACTTTTTTTCAGAGTAGCAAACAAGAAAACAAATAGCACAATTTAGCCAAAACAGAAATACTACCAGAAATGTTGTGATCTTATTTCCATTGCTCAGAAAAAACCACAAAGCTCAAAGCTCTCTGTGAATCCCCACCCAGAGGAAGGGAGCAAACTGCTCCACAGTTGTATAGATTCTCTAGTGCATAGCACCAGGTGAAGTGGACCAATAAAGCCATACAGGTTTAATTGTGCCTGCACAGATTCTGATGCACATGATAAACTAGCTTATTTTCTTCACCATAATAATCTATAATCTCTGTATATTATCTGAAATAATTCTTTTTTCCCACATGTTAGAGTGGGACTTCATTGTTAATTTTGTGTTCTTAGGAGTATAGCAAGTAATGACCATTTAAAAATAATACACTTTTCAATGTTAGAAAATAAAAAGATAACATTTGTCTTCTGAGGCCTCAAAAAAAAAATCATGTTCTTACAACACCAGAGAAATGACAAAGGAATAATCTCACCATGGCTGTTCCCTGAGCCTATGTTTATACATACCAACTGCTCTCACAAAATTGTTATCATCGAAGTTTATTCAGAATGACAAAGATATCAGTGAAATGAGCCTGCAGCTCAAGAACTGAAGGACAGGACACATTTACATTAAGGGAAATTTATTATAGGTAGAGCTTGTGACATTCAGTGCGTCTTACTACAATTGCTCAACGCTTTCCCTTATAAGGCTTTGCTTTGAGTTATTTACAAGGTTACTAAACTTAAACTGTTTGAGTTGAGGGTTTTTTAACACTAGGTATCTGCCTCAGGCTGAATTTAATTTGTTGGGTTTTTTTCTTGGACATGTAAAAATGTAACCAGCCTTTTCTCTAAGAAATATGTACCATGAGAGCAGGAACTGGGAATGTGGAAGTGGGGACTGGACATTTTTTATTCTTATAAGAATGTTCCAGATTGTGTTGGCAATTACATATTAAGTTCCTAGTAGATGTTTTATAGTGGTTTATTAACTGTTAAAATTATCAGAGATCTTGTATTCCCTGAGATTTTCCTTTCATCCCATCTCAGTACTTTGTATTGACCATCTCACTATCTCTCTTCTGCTTTCAGTAACTGCTTAGTTACAAATACCCAGGAATAATCTATTTGAGTGATTATAATAACCAAATATAGATGTGACAAGAACTAAAAAAGACAATAGGAAATTAATTATTTTGAAAGAGTCTGGAGGAAAAAAGACAAGTACAGAGGTGATAGAAACTGCTTGAAGATGGATACTGAAGGGAACTGGAATCCCACTAAGGAAGATGGAGAGAACACAGGAAAATGGTGAGAGATAAGGAGGATCCCAGAAATCACACAGAAGTGTTTAATCTTAGTAAGTCATATTTTTAAGACCTTTACCACACGTGCTGTTGTTCTCTGAACTCAAACTGATCCAGTCTTTCTTGAAGTACTGTGTCCATGGTACTCCAGATAAGAGCTTACTTACTTTTGTGTATTTTAGAACCCATGTTTTCATTTATATGTCTCTGTATGATAGTACTCATAAGATCATTATATTAATAGCATGTGCAATTGCAGCTTGGGTCTTTTTCTTAAGCAGCTGTCTCTCATAATTTCCATTTGCAGCTGAATACCTTTGCCTTTGAAATTTTTCACTTTGACAGTGAAAAATTGACGTTGCTATCCAAATGAAGTTTTCTGACCAGTTTCACTCCAGCTTTTAACAGTTGCTTTTAGAAAATGTTTGCTTTGGTTGTTTACTAAAATATTATTGAAGACTCTCAAAAGCCTACAGTTTCTCTTCTATATAAGACTGTTAGCCTGGAATAGAAAGAAGCAATTAGATTAATCTGACATGATTTGTTCTTGGCAAATCTACATTGAAGATATATATATATATTGGTTATCTTCCAGATCATTTTCCAGTCTGCTTGTTCCCTTTCCTACTGCATGACAACCTATTCCTAATTTCAGTTACTTCATAAATTCAAATAAGGAAGGTCCACATGTAGGACATAAAGATTCTGAGTAAGTTGATGCTATTATGACATTTATAGAAATATCTACTTTTGCACTTTGCTTTTGAAAATGTGGGAAATCCCTTCAAGATACATACAGAAGATTTTCAACAAAAAACCCCATGCACTCACAAGGTAAGAAATGGCAAAAATGAGATTTTGTCTTATCCTAGTCTTCCTGTTCAAACATAGCATCATAGATTCATAGAATCATAAAATCGCTTGGGTTGGAAGGAGCCTTAAAAACCATCTAGTCCAACCCCCCTACCATGGGCGGGGACACCTTCCACTAGACCATGTTGCTCAAACCACTGTCCAATCTGGCCTTGAACACTTCCAGGGAGGGGACATCCACAACTTTCCTGGGCAACCTGTGCTAGCGTCTCACCACCCTCACAGTAAAGAATTTATTCCTAATATCTAGTCTAAATCTACCCTATTCCAGTTTAAAATCATTCCCCCTTGTTGTATTGCTACCTGCCCTTGTAAAAATTCTCTCCCTGGCTTTCCTATAGGACTCCTTCAGGAACTGGAAGTCTGCAATAACGTCCCCCTTGAGCCTTCTCTTCTCCAGACTGAACAGCCTCAGCTCTCTCAGTCGGTCAAACATAATTATACAGCATTTAATATGGTGGCAAAATCATATTTTATGGTAATTTTCATGATTCATTCAGTATTCTAGGTATACCTACTCTTTACCCGCTCAGGGTTATGCAGTGCAAAAGTATAAAATAGTTTTTATAACCCTGACCCATTTTTTTACTTTTCAGGAAAATCTCCAAATGCTCTTAGGACATGTTCCTGAGACCACCTTTAATGATACCAGAACAATGATGTTATATGAAACGTACAGCCCTGCTTGAAGTTCCAGTTGAGAATGTGAATTTTTTCACAGCCCCCTTCTGCAAAGTCTTCAGTTTTTGTTGTATGTTTGCCAGGCTGACCTTGGCAAACGGGAGGACTTAGAGAATAGGGACCAACAGGAATGGAAACTTGTCTCTTTCTGGCGCAAGATGCGCGGTAGGCGTGCCCTCCGCCCGGTAACTGCTCCACCTTCCCAGGTGCCCTTGCGAAACAGGTATGATGTTCTGCAGGGGGAACCACACAAACACCAGGAAGGCAACTCGCCTAGCTCGGAGGCACCACCAAGGTTAAATCAGAGGAAGTCACGCATAAAAACATCTTCAAGTAAGAAAGACAGGTGGGTCCTTGTCATAGGGGACTCACTACTGAAGGGAGTGGAAGGTCCTATTTGTAGACCCACTCCTTAGGGAAGTCTGCTGCCTCCCAGGAGCCAGGGTCAAGGACACACAGAAAAAACTCCCTATCCTAGTTAAACCCTCTGACTACTACCCACTGGTGGTCTTTCAGGTGGGCAGTGATGAGATTGCAACAAGTAGTTTGAGAGCAATGAAAAGGGATTTCAAGGGCTTGGAACAACTGGTTAAGGGATCTGGAGCACAAGTAGTGTTCTCCTCTATCCCACCAGTTGCAGGGAGATCTGAGGCGATAAACACAAAGAGCCAACAGATCAAAGCCTGGCTCAGAGACTGGTGCCACAAGCAGGACTTTGGGTTTTTTAATCATGGATCAGTTTACAATTCACCAGCTGTGGTAAGTAAAGATGGGGCATGTCTATCAAATGGGACAAGGTTCCTGGGACAAGAGTTATCAGGGCTCACAGACAGGGCTTTAAACTAGAATTGAAGGGGGGAGGGGGGGAAGGAGATAAAACACATCTCACTAGCGATGAGCCTG
>NW_010193974.1:7546-24662 GCF_000695765.1 Mesitornis unicolor | reverse complement strand
CTAACGTTCTGTTATTCTGTGATTCTGTGATAATAAGCCCTAAGTTTTGGAAGGCTTGGGTCATTGCTGGGCTAATGGCCTCCTCACCCAAGCTGGTGTTGAAGCAAGAGCTCTGGCTCCTCCACTTCTGATCTAGGCATCTGGCCATGCTGACAGGCACAATGTGGCCCCAGTCCCCAGTGCCTGTCTTCTGTCTCCCTGCTGCAAAGCACTGACTTTCTGTGCCTCGACAGGCAGTGTCTTGGTACTGGCTCTGCACGGGAGGGTAATGTTACTTTCTCTACACTGAATATATGCAATGGCAAATAGAAGAGCATTATGTCCATTTTTCTGTTTGTTTGTTTCTGGACCACACATTAACAAGGTTAAGCTGTCAGTTAAAAGCTATCCAATGCTTTATATCTCAGTTTCGTGTAGCATCTGGGGTGTTTGATACATTATAATTTCAAGCAGCTTCTTCACATGAAACTTCCCTTCTAGCCATTGCATATCCAATCGTCAGGTTGCTTCACAGAAAACTACTTATGACCCCCTGACTATTAAAGGCAGGGAAGTGTTTATTTCTTTGTACATACATTGTTGGCTCTCTGATTTTCATTACCACCATGAGTTGGCTTTCACAGTCCACTTGGAAGTCCCTGAATGAGCAGAAGATCACAGCCAACATGAAAGCCAAGCAGTAGCAGATGCCTGCTTGATTACACATGCTGACAGATGTCAGCAGCCATTTGTCCATGGATTTAGCAATTTAGCTGAGGCACCTTGCAGGGTTATTTGGGCCAGAAGAGTGGGTGCAGAAGGCACCTGAGTGACAGGCTGCAAGTGGAGGGGGCACAGGGGACTGCTGCAGGAGGGGAATGCTTTTCGGCTCGAGGCAGAGCGGTTGTGGCAGAAGAGGATTTGCTCAGTGCCAGGAAGGAAACAAGGGCTGTGTGTGCATGTGTCGGTGGGTGCAGGGGTGGAAGGGAACATGTCACACATAATCCTGTGCCAGGAATAATTTAATCCTTTTCCTGGAGCATCACAATTCAGTTTTTTCTGTGGTTCCAAGACACTCGACCCCTGCCTGCTAGTGTAATTCAGTGACAGCAGGCTGAGAGTGAGGTCTAGCTGTGACAGCAGGACAGCTAAGTGTCATCTTTCCTTTGCTGACATTACCTGAATGTCAAAGAAGTTTATGACACCTATTGGACTCACTTGCAGGAAATCAAGATGAGAGAGAGTTGGGAAGTTATTTTTGTAGCAATCCAAGCAAAAGGGAAAAAGGACACCTCCTGCTTGGTTGCCCTGCCCTAGTGTGCAGTGGTCATAATGAGCAGCATGAGTTTTCTATTCATCCCTGCATTTCTGAGCTTTGACCTTCTTTTCATTCTGTACGGAGATTCTCTGCAGCTCATTTGTCTCTTTACTGATGTGGCATTTTTTTCCCTAAAATTAGAATATTGTTTGAAATCTGAATTAGAATCTAATTGCAATCTAATTTGAATAGGGAATCTGTGACTTTCCAGTTTTCTGCTATCACAAAATGACATGGCTGAGAGAGCTAAATCTAATTGTGTGGGGATTTTTTAAAAAATCTCTTCCTGCTTCTGGACTTGGTTTTGTATCCTAATAAGCCCAAACTCAGGAGGCATTTCTAATCAAATTGCCAGAATTTAACGTCTGATTATAGATGCATACTTGTAAGAAGCAGCAATCTGGGAAACAACTGGGGTTGGGGAAGCATTCCTAAATGTTATGTATCTAATTTCTTCCAGCTGATAGCATTTTCAGCATTTCTTGGCTCTGTTAGTTTTATATTCAGTGCATAGCTTCTAACTGCAGTGGCCCAAGAGAACACATTACTGTTTCTACAGTGCATCAGTAAAAATGTCTACAGTGAGTTTGATATTCAGTGCTACAAATGGTACTTCATGAGCAAGTCCTAGTGATAGTGGGCTTGTTCCAGGCACCAATTTGATGAATCCTGCCTGATTTTCATGACACATTGTCTTATTAAGTTTATGGAGAAAAATGTGCTGGAGAAAATCCATAGGAAGGCCCTCAGTAGAGTCGGCATGAGGACTCATTTTTAAGCAGCTGCTGCATTTTTTAAGGTGTGAAAGACAATCATAAGACTCATAAGACAACTCTAAGACTTCCTTATGTGTGCTTTCCATCTTGTAGCCTGATCTGGACAGGTCATGTTGATGACAAAGCTCCTCTTGATTTCATTGGTAGCAGAAAACAGTTTAGGTCCTCATCCAAAGATTTTAGGAGAGGCTTTTCTTGGCTTTGATGGGTAGATGAAGACTGACTGATCCTCCTCTGCTTTGATCATTTAACTGAGGTGCCTATTTGGGAAGTTTCATGACTCTCAGTTCTCTCTTTGAGCAACAGCAAATGTGAGATAGGCAGCTTTGGAGGTGGATGAGCCTGCAGCTGACATAAATACCACTGCCTCAATGCCTGCCTCTCTTGCCCAGCATGGCCAGGCCAGCTGTGTGACTTGCTCAGGCACCTTCGTCTGTGAGTATGGCTCAAGGGTGAGCATGGGTCTCACATGAGAATCATCAGCTTCACTTGTTACTGAGCTCAGAGACTTTGGCAATTTAAAGGGATGTACAAAGTACTGCTGGACGTTCTTAATTACTTTTTGTGCTATCAGCTTGGGAAAAAAAATTGCCATTGGCTAATGACGTGGATAATATGCTAGTATCAAGGAAAAAATTAAGTTCCTTGCCATTTGTATGCAAATTTGCTGTAGTCTTACTTTGTCACATTACCAAAAAAATTAAAAATAGATCTGTATAAAATATTCTTGGGATGCTGTCTGCAACAGCTGAGAATCTCACTTCATGGAGATTATGAAGCCAGAGGGCTACCTGCCGGTGGAAGTGGAGAGTCCTGCCAGAGTTGTTTCTTTGCCAAGCAAGCTGCTGGTAGTCACAGACTCTGTCCTGCCCCAGTTGCTGTTACATACAGCTCTAATTTGGCTGCTTTAGGAAAAGGTCACATTGTGGTATCAATTACTGACTACTACCCGGAAAATTTAATTTCATGCCCTGCAATGGGTCTGCTTTCTTCTCTACTATGATGGGCAACTATTTCCCTGTTGGTAACGAGAATAGCTAATTTACTTGAGGTGATTAAAACCCAGAAATGCACTTATTTGGAAAGGCAGCTTCAGGTTGCTAGCATAACCCAGAGAGCTCTTGCCTGAATGCATTGGGTTGAATAGAAAAAAGCTACTTCTTGCCCTTTGCATTGTTTCTTAAGAAATTGTATTCTTTGTGATTTGTGTCATGTCAATCTATTCCTTGTTGTTCAGCTGGTGTTTAGTCAATGCACTGGATGTGTTTCCTGCAGGTTAATTCTACAAGATGAAAACCAGAGGAGATTAGTGAGCTAGGAAAATGCCTAATTTTAGATAACAAGATATCAAAGACTTGGTAATGTTACTTATTTTTTAACCTAAACACTTTTGCTTGAAGATCTATTATCAAATACTTTTTGTCTTTTAGAAGCCTCTGAGGAGCTTCTTAAACAGCTAGTTTGCATTTTAACAGATCTTAGTGCTGTTTCCAAGATCTAGAAAGCTGGGCCTTCATTTATTCTAAGAAATTGTTTCCTTTCCATAGGATATGTTATGTCACCGATTTTAAAGTGGAACTACTAAATAAAGAAAATGGGATTTCTACTTGAAATTTTTTTGTGGAATGTAGGCAGTAACAGGGATTAAAAACAGGTGCACAGCAGTAAGCCTCATCCTTCTCCATGTGTGTAGAAGATCTTGGTTTTTGTTTTGCCTGACGTGTTTGCTTGAGATATGAGAAGATGTTCAAGCATCATGAGGAGCAAGGATATGAAAGAAAATATTTGTGAACATAATAAGAAATTGTTAACTATTATTTAAGTGAAGAGAGACTTATTTTAGACTAATTAGCAGCTCCTATGACAATGATGTTAGAAGTTTTCAAGGACTGTCTCACAGCTCAGATTAGACAGTTCAGACAACCACAGCATTCTGGCTGTGGTTGTGGCAGTCAGCAGTCTGCAGGTGCACTGCAGAGGCCTTCCTTGGAGGACGTGTATTTTGGTATAGCACAAAATCCTTAAACATTATTTGAAAAGTATTTATGCCAGGTACAAACACTCCTATGGTGGCAGCAGGATCAGAAACTTTTGATAAGACTGTAGGCTGGTGTCTGGCTAACTGAAGGATACTGGACATTTAGTTCAGGGACCCCGAGTTTCTTTACTAGCAGCTGAGAGGTTCTGATTATCTTAGATTTCAGACCAAATTGCTTAATCACTTCCCATACACATTTTAGTCCTGTTTCCCAGAAGTTCTGCTGGAGTGGTTGGTGTTGCACTACAGGTAAAGTTTACCAAGTAGGGGATATATTCCTACCCCAAGAAGTTTACAATACAGAGGTCTGGAGGTCACTTAAACTCTTTAAGAAGACCTAGGAGATCTAATCTAAAATATCTTTTGGAAACTGTTTCAGTGCAAAGTACTACAGAGAAACTAATTAACAAGGAATCAAACCTTACACATTATCTCTTTTCTTTGAAAGGTACTGCTTTAAAGTGTAGCCCAGTTGCTAGCACCAGTTGCTGAATGTCTCCAGTGGGATGTTGGAGGCTACTGATGATGACCTTCCATTTCATAAGCCTCCACTCCTGTCCCAGTACGTCTCCAGAGGAAGCAGTGACACCTAGGCCAACAGAGTCCTTTGGTACTTTTTTTGGTGCCTATCAATATGTGGCTTAACTTTGGACTTTTAGTTTTGTAAGCCTGTACCAGAGCTGCCATCCCCAGTAGCAGCCACAAAGCAGCGCTGAGTAGTGATCAGAGTAGATCAAGATTTACATTTCCTCCTCTCCCTGTAGTTTACACTGAGCAAGTAGACTCCATGCTGGCCATATCCCAGCAAAGCTGTGCTCTGCCTGTGGCCCTCATCAGCCCTGCTTCCAGAGGCAGAGGATGCAAGTGAGCATACTGTCAGACTTCACGTGGCAAAAGCTATGGAGGCTACTGTCTACCCAGGATCTGCTCAAGACAGATTTTAGGGCACATAATCCACCATTTTTACAGTGCTCAAGAAAAAAAAAACAACTGTAAGTCCAGTGGTAATCTAAATGCTAATACAAAGAATATATGTTTGTCCTTCAAAAGTAATGAGATTTTTTACCTTTGAAAGTACATGTGCATGCATGTGTTTTGTTGGATGACAGCCGAAATCCACCTTTTGCCTTATTTGTTTTTTTTTAACTTCTTAATGAGATTGGAAATTTATCTGGCACACATCTGTTACAAATAGTTTTACTTAGGATAATACGTTGCTACTGGCTACTAGAACACTGAGTTGTCAGAGCCAGGCTTTGCTGGTAAGAATGTAATATGTTGCTAGTGGTTTGGCACTGCAGCATCACAGACAGCCTGGAATAAATTTGCAGGTCTCAGAGAAATGCCATAGCTCTAGCCTAAAAAGGTGAGGCAATTCTCCCTCCTCATTCCTTCTGGGAAGGCCACCCTTCCGTCACTTCCAGGAGTTATTCTCATCCAGTAACGCTTGCCACTTCTTGTTACTTTGCAGTCACTGTACAGCTGGAAGGTATCTGCTCTGGCACAGCCAGAACACTACTGCTCACTAAGCAATTTGGCAATTTCATCACTGATGCTCACTCACTTCCAAACTGCAAAACATCCCTAGAACTACCTAAACTGCACCCTGCCAGTGTGCAGTGACTGAGATACACTGCCTCAAGAAATGACAGGATGAATAATGATATAATTTAAGTACAAATCATTAAACTGCATTTATTTACTATAGATGGTTAAAGGACAGAGTTCTAAAGCAGGTCCCAAAGTATATTTGGCTTTTAAATCCTAGCTGCAGCAAGTGTCACATCTCAATAAAGATTTAAAGAAACAGATGCTTTTTGTTTTCACTGAAGGATAAAATGACAGACTTCCTGCAAAGTGTGGGCTGGTACTTTGGGAATGCTCAACTTCTCTAACATTTCATAAATGTCACCAAAGCAAATGCCTGCAAATCAGTGGACCCCTGCCAATCACTCCATGATGTTTTTCTCCATCTTAACTTTTATATCGATTAATAGGGAAACCTCTAACAAAATTTTAGCAAGTAAGCCTTCTTGAAAGAATCCAAACATGATCTATAAATTCAGTACTTTAATGCTGTTGAGAATTTCTAGCATAAAAAATCCAGCTTCACATTTGGAAAAGGGTTCTTCAGAGTTCATTGGTTATTTGCCTAAGGAAAGATCTGTAGTGTCACAGAGGGGATTTAGGCAGGGGATAGGAAGTAAGTGCCCAATTCCCTTTTTTGTCTTTAAAAACTTCTCCCAGTGATGCCTCTGATGAAAAGAGTTGGAATAGCAGGCTTTACCACAAACACTCTGTTAGGATACTCTAGGCACTCCCTATGTTTTTAACATCCTAAGAAGAATTTCAGATCGAAAAGGAATTCTTGAACTGTGCATCTTAAATACTCAGAGAAGAACAAAAGTTGTGCTCGTTTCCAGGGGGAGACAGTGCAGTAATAATTTCTTTCAGTTCTAGTACTGTTCAGAGACTCCTAACTCAAGAGTAGGTAAAGACAGGAATTCTGTAGGGGTTTTTTTTCCCAGTCCTTCTTGTGCCCTGTGTTTCTGCCCCCTCTTTCTAGCTGAAAGTCAAGACCCACAGGTGGAGGAAATAAAACGGCTATATTGCAGTGCTTTAAAATTAGCATAGTTCAGTATCAGCACAGAATTAATAGAAGTTTCTGCAGAAGGCATTGAAGCTCTTACTCTGTGTGTCTGTCTCTCTTATAATGGAAAGAACATAAGCAGCTGCTCTATTGAAAAGAAAAAAACCAAAAAAACCTACCACCTACCTCTTCCCTGCACTCTGCAGCTTGCATTCATCCTAACTTGGTAATAAAAGGCGATTCCGTCCCCTCAGTATCACATTATCAAGTAGCTTCAGGTTGTTCTTAATCACCTTATTATTTTTCTCTTTGAAAGATTAGATTAAATGATTTAACAATGCCCATGTGATTTCCCCATAAAGAACATGGAAGTGGTCCACATATGCTGTAAGTTAGGACACACCAGAATAGGAAAGTTGAACATACTTGTTCCACTACAGCAGTAACAACAATCTCTCTTCCCTCCCTCCTCTCCCCTGCCCCTTGCCAAACCCTCTTGTCCAAAACCACATAACAGTATGGCCAGGGTTATAAAACATCAAGGCTTCAGTCACAATAACAATCCCAATAAAAAAGCCAAGGTAGAAACCTTCACAAGGCTTAATCTTCATTTACAGCTGATCCCTGGAGTATCTAGCTCTACAGCTTTTAAACACTGCTCATATCCCCCATAAAAAATGTTTCCTATTTAAATAATAAAAGATTTATTACACGAACATCCTTCTCCCACACCCCTGGTTTACACCTCTCTAGGGACAAAACACCATTCGGGCTGGGTAAAACACCTGGCTTATTAATACCGTTCATCAAGAAACAATGCTGAAGAGTCTGACAGAATGGCAAAACACAGCCCCTCTTTGTAGCCGAAAGAATCCCTGCTGGGTCAAGCAGTCTTCAGCTAGGAGAAACAAGTGCCTCTCCCGCCAAATGATATCTTTTTGCCTTAGGATAGCACAAGAGGCAGGGTAAGCTGCACTGCTCAGAGAGCTGGTGTCCCCCCTCACACCATCCTGGTGCCAGCAATGTCAGCTGGAAGCATCACCAGTTAGGAGGAAATCCCAAGAGTTCTGTCTGAAGTGGCAATATGGGCTTATCCTCCCAGCCCAGGTGCTCCTGATTAAGGAGGCTCCTTTGCATCCTGCAACCATATTGTCCTCTTCCCCCCTGCAGGGCAGCAGACTTGCTGGGGCATTCCAGAGCAGCACTGCTGACTTACCCTGTTAAAGCCAGACCATATGTCTGGTCTGAGCTGAGTCTGGCTAAGCACGTGCTGTGCCTGTGTTAGAGGGTGTTTCGGGCCAGACAGCATTTTCCTCTGCCACAGGCTCCCTCTGTTACTGGTACACTGATGGAGTTAAATATTACAGTGCTTAAGACGCCCAGGTGGTTTATATGGCACAAATCCTTGTTCCAGGCTGCCTGCAGAGAAAGGCTGACAATTTATTTTCAAGCTGTGCTTTGTATCAGCTTGGGCTAGAGACAAATATTATATCCTAAACACTAATGAAAGCAAAAACTAGACTCTTGTGCATCTGAAAGAGCTGGGGTCCTGTGAAAAGCACTTACAGCACCTTTACTTTAATCCAGGCCTAAGCACAAAGTGCGACCTCCAAAAGTATCAGGAGGACTGGTTTTAGATGTTGGCATAAAACTATGTCTCCACTGAGGCTTACTCACTACTGCTTTAAAAGACTAGCTGTCCATTAAAAATACATTTTAACAATCCAATGCCTTTTTTCATTGTAACACTGATTATACTGTTCCACCTACAAAATCCTCTAGAAATCTGTGACATAATTCAGTAATAGACTAGCTGTAGTTGCAGACCTGTTTGGAAAACTTTCAGCAATGAAGCTCACCAATGCAGCCATAACCTTCTTCCTCATTCCCTTTACTGCAGGCAGCTTCTGCTATTTCTGCACTGCAGTAGCATTTGCTGACATGTCCATGGGGATGTCATATATTAGGTAGCACTCCAGGATTTGATTAGCAATACATGATACATCTTGAAGCAGTTAAATTCCTTATGCCATTCTGGAGTTAAAACCCTGTTTCATTTAAAAGCTGGACTCCTGGCTCGTAACTTGTCTGGAATAGTGGGTGGCAAGTCAGTGCAATTTGAAATGGCCAGGACAGAGTAGGAAAACATGAAAAATGGAGCAATTACACTGCAGGTCAAGGTTTGTTATAGGGCAGCATGGTTTCAATTTGGTATTGAAGCATGGCAATGAGACTACGAGGCACGTTAATGAATTTTTGTTATTTTTTTGCCATTTGCAAGCAGTATTTGATGAGGTGGAAGGGGGGGAACGTAGAAGGGCAAGACAGCTATCTTGAAGGGCTGGCTGCTTACAAGGCTTTTTTTCTTTTTTTTTTCTTTTTTTTTTTTAAGGAAACCATTGTTAACCTAAGGATTGGAATAAAAACATCTATATCAATCTTTAAGAATTGTGTGCTGTTTGCCAAATGCTGGATCAAAAGTGCTTGAGTGGATTTGTACAATTTTTTGGAAAATAAAAAATGTACATCTGGCCTGAGAATCAGTCTGCCAAGTTTTATCCTAATGGACTTTGAAATTAGCTTCCTAATAACAACCTCTAGACCCAGGTTTTTAGCAGAGTTGCTGGACAACCATTCATAGCCAAAAGGCACTTGTATATTGACAATGTTCTCTGTTAACACCTAATTGACATACTCCTGATACAGTGCTGTTTCATGCTAATTAAACTGTTTTTAATTCGCCCCCCATCAGCTGGCACATGAAGCTTGGATGTTAAAATTTGATTGCATCAGAGCAAGTTAATGTAGCCATAAGTCCAGATGTGAAACACATATCAACAGCAATCTGTTTACATAGTACAGCTTTTCATGTATTGTCCCATTCCTTCTGCTTTTTGATGCAGACCCAACATTTGTTGAAAACTTAGAAAAAGCTTTTGCTGAAGCTAATGTTTCTTGGAAACAAGCTTTTGTTCTACATTTTCCTGATTGTCAGATGGGAGGCAGTCTGAAAGAAATAAAAGATTCTCGCTATGCTCAACCCAGAAAGCTGAAGCCCACAGTGCCAGACGTTCATGAAGAAAGAAGTGTTTCTTGCCATGACTGAACTGTAAAGCATATTAAATAAACCCATTTTAAAAATCCTTCACCATTTGAATCTCCTCTTGAAACTAGATTTCATGATAAGATGTAATGACAGTCATGACAAAAGAAATTTGGGAAAAAACTGTTCACGCTAGCTGATATTTGCAAAACTCCAAACAGCAAAGGGAGCTTTTACATGCACAAAGTTTCTTTGCCACTAAGCAGTTGAGTACTTACACATCCAATAACCCTTTTGGCAAATGCCCATTGTGTAAGCACATTTCTTCTTTGGAAATGCATTTATATCAAAACCACTGATCTGAACTCTGGCAAACCTCAAGAGAGAAGGTAATTAAGCCTCAGTGCCATTGGTTTTGGACCCAAAAGGGTGATAGCACACATGGAGTTGTTCTTATTAAATTATTTCTCCTATTGCTTCTCCACCATTATTAAGGCTGGAAATGTCTTCCTCCTGGCTCATTTAGTACTAAAACTTTATATTCTCCTAGCTAATGATATTCTTGAATTTAGAGAAATTAAAATTATCCTGATTCAGTTTGGATACCTAATTTAAGACAAGATGACAAGCATTTAAGACTCCATTGATTGTACCTTCCAGATTTCCACTGACTCTAAAGACCAAATCCCCTCAGTCAGATTCCCTAATGGATCCCAGCTCAGGTACATCTGAAGACATCGGTATGAACGAATTGTGTCCAGGCGATTCACACCTACTACCACTGGTGCAGGATCCCCACAGTCCATGGTCCTTGTGTTGACAGACAGGCTCCATGTCTGATAAGCAGATTTCCTAAGTGCATCCACTCCTTTCAGAGCTCCAGCACTGTAGTAATTAACTCCCTCAGAGGTTCTGACCTTACCATCTATCGATAGGCCCTATGTCTTAGGATATAAGCACTTACAGAGAGAAGTGTTGGGAAATGGGAAAATCATGTGTTCTCCTAGAAGCGCTGTACACAGAAATCATTGCACTTTGTTTTTGCAAACTATTTAGGGCTTGTTGATTGTGTAACATAATGCTGAGTCTGTGCAAAAGAGAAGCCAGGATGTGAGTACTATAAAGGAAGTAAAAGTATGTGAAATGCAGGCACTTCATTCATGTTTTACAGCCACAGCCTTTGCAAAGCACTGAGTATCTAAATGGTCACAGACCTTTACCCTGGCAGTACCATATATACTGGCTAATGGCTTACTGGCCAGATCCTTTTCAGGTACTTCTCTCACCCAACTTGCTACCTTTTTATCAGAGAAAACAGAAAACAGATATCTAGACAGTGGGTGGACAAAGTAGGGGAGGCATCTCTCTTTCTTAGATAACACAGCAGAGAGTGGCTCAGATATACTTTTTCTACTTTTTTAAGCCACAAGGAGAAAGGAGGAGAACAGGACTGTTAGCAAAGAGGTCCAAAACCCACTGTGGTTATACTATCTTGACTACAGTAAAGAATTTATGGTAGTAATTGCTAGATTTTAAAATGTTTCAGCAGAACTGATTCAATTAAACAGATACTGTAACCTAAGCCAATGGAATTCTTGTACAAACCCCTTTTGCTAATTGATTTTGTTCTTTTTTGAGATGCTGCTGCCCTGATTCAGGGTTTATGCACCGCCATGCCAACATCCACATTTTAAAATTATTGATCTTGTTTTAAATCAATTTTAAAACCAGCAACACAACTGAGCTCTGCCCAGGCAGAGGCCTATGGGAATATTTTCCAAATTTCTGTATGGGAGGTAGATGCACAAACCTTGTTTACAGATAACAGGATCTGTGCTCTTTCTTTTACACACAGAACTATGCCTGGAAAACTGTGTTTTGTTGAGGCAAAATAATTGAGTTTCATGATCAGTTGAAGTGACAGCAATGCAACAGTGGGCTATAGTCAGAATAATTCAAGTTTTTTACTTCTCCCTCCAGAGATTTATACTAAAAATAAAAACATTCATCTCCTTTTATCAAAGTTATAATTTCATGTGGGCACCAGATGACCAAATACATGTGAAAAGCGTATGTGAATATTACATGTGAAAATACATGTGAAAAGTCATGTATCAGTGATAGAACGAGGGGGAATGGTTTTAAACTGGAAGAGGGTAGATTTAGACTAGATATTAGGAAGAAATTCTTTACTGTGAGGGTAGCGAGACACAGGCACAGGTTGCCCAGGGAAGTTGTGGATGCCTCCTCCCTGGAAGTGTTCAAGGCCAGGTTGGATGAGGTGTCCTTGCCCATGGCAGGGGGGTTGGACTGGATGATCTTTAAGGTCCCTTCCAACCCAAACCATTCTGTGATTCTATGAATCTATGAAATGAAAAAAAAAAAAAAGTAGTCCTAAAGAGGAAAGAATACAATCCTTCTGCAGGCATGTCCAGCTTAGAGTAACTAACATATTAGTGTCATACAGCAGTATTTCCTTCTCTATATACTGGTGCTCCCTGTGCGAAATGGTAATCTCTGTGCTTTGCTATAGCTTTGAGTATTGCTAATTACAAGACACTCCTAGGAAAGACAGTGGATGCAAACAGAGAATATCCTCCTCACATCAGTTATAAAATCTGCCTTGATCCATATCAAGAACAGGCTCCTTTCAGCATCGCTCAATAGATTTTACATTTAGATTACAGAGATATAGCTATAAATACTGCAATAGATATCCAGAACTCTGAAAGGCCATAGCTTGCTATACCTACATGCAAAGCTTTACCTACAATGTCAATTGAGTCTGTGCCCCACCATGCTCCCAAGTGTACCAAAAATCTGTAGAACTTCCTGAAAGAAGTTGCTGTTGCCCAACAAGTAAGAAGGGCAGCTGGGGGGAAACAGAACAAGGATAATCAGAAAATCTGCCTCCACAATCTTTCTAGGCATTATGAAAGAGAACGGTAGCACGATGAGGGCTGGCAAGAGTGGTTACCATATTTGGAAATACTTACGAACAGCTGTAGTAAGCAGCAATAACATATTCTTCAAGGGAAAACTATTCCTATCTTTCAACAAATATTATCTCTGAATGCATTGAAATCAAGCATATGCAACAACTGGGACCATCATTTTCCAGCTAGTGCTGAACTGTTTCATGTCCATAGAACACTGACCAGCTTAAAATCATCTCAATTTAAACTTCTGTTCAAAATGTCTCCTGAGAACGGAGACAACCAGCATATCCAAGAAGAGTCTTGAGTGATCTCCCACTCGTCCAGTCCTGACCATTTCCAGCCCTCATTCGCAACTGGGTTGTTCCCATTCTTTGCTGTGTTGCATCCAATCCAGACTGAAAGCTATCTATGGTCCAGACCTGCCCTTTTAAAATTATCTGTAAAGCAACATGCACACTTCTGGCTTTCTATCAAGACCTATTAGGCAGTTGCATAAACTGACCATCTGGCATTTTAAAGAGTAGCAAGGGCTTTAGCGTTTGAAGAATACCATTTGCTTTTAGGCAGTCTCCTGCCTGCACTGCTGCTGATATCAGCCTTAAAGTTTACAGTAACACTGTTTTACAGCAGAAGGCAGTTATCTATGTTTTCCATAGCTTTAGGAGGAATGGTGCCAGTGTGTCTTGTAGATATAGACCTCCCTTAATGAATGCTCAGGTCTTCTTTGCCTCAGGGTTGACCCTAAAGAGGTGTTGTTGATCCTTTGCTAGCAAGGACCCCCAACGTTTCCTGGTGTGGAGAGGAACTACTCTTCCTATTCCATTTTGCATAATTTTGGGAACCTGTCTAGTAAGAGATGCACGTGTGAATGGTGGCTGGGGATGCAGCATAGATGGGGATGAAGGGCATGTCTCAGCTTTCTCCTTCTCTTACCTACAGAGCATTAGTGCCATTTCTTCATGTTTCAAGTGCCTTTGCAAAAGTTGGTGAGATGGAAGTCTTTGCTACACTGCAAGTATGCACATGGCACTGGAAATACCTGCTTCAGGAAATTCCACCCCATGTCTATAAAATGAGCATCTCCCAAGATGAACTCGACATAAATATCTGGAAAATGTCACCATCAACTTACAGTTAAACCAAGACATGAACTTTGGCTGACTTGCTTGTGTAGTTCCCTGTAATCCCTCACTTCCTCACAAAGTTGGGTGAATGGTCTGAGAAACCCATGGACCTCTCAGTAAATCATAAATCCACTGAGTTGTTAGTTTGGGGGTTTTGAGGAACAGATTTCAGGAAGTAGTGAGGAATTATGATGCTCTGGGATGTTTCATGATTCTCCATCTGCAAAAGAGTTTACACATGTTGTCTGTGACTTCCCCAGTGGATTTGAATTTCCTCCTTGGAAGGAAATGAACTATCTTAATGTTTAATTTTTAAGTGATATTAATCAAAATTATGTTTCAAATGATAGTGCTCGATAATGTGAGAATTGCCATATCTCAAATAACGAAATACACTGTCCATACAAATAAAAGTCAGATCTGCTTAAGAAATAGTCCAGTAGGTACATATTCTTGTCTGCAGCATTACTATACCCTTTCATTTTGTCTTCTGATATGTTTTTTTCTATACTTCCACACTGCAAATGGCTGGCCTGATTTAAAGGATGTGGGAAGACATCCCATTCAAGAATGGACATGATGTGACACTCTGCACGTGTTGTTAGAAATGTTCACACATTTAACCCATAATTACCTGCTGTTTGCAGCTATTGCAGGGCTCCAGGTACTTTGGTTGTTAAAGTACACAGCTAAACAGCTTTGAAAGTTTGTTAATATGGTGCATCATTTCCAGGCATGTACTTGATCAAAACTCAGACAGAGAGAGTGTGAGAGTACGTCTTTTCAAAAGATACCTAGACAGGAAGAGAAGGACAGTGCAGAGAGTCTGAGCTTGCTTTAAATTAACCACTTTGCAGCTGGTAGTAGCCTTGTCATGGCAGCTCAGCGCTAGCTAGTTCACCCTGCTAAAGAACAATCAAGATGAATAATAATCTGAAATTGTATACATCATCCAAAAGGCTCTCTGAATTACTTGCATCTGACTCAGTGTCATTTTGGTCAACATACTCTTTCTCATCTTTCTCTCACCTTCCAGAAAGCAGGGTCCAGCACTGCAATGGCAACACTGGGGAAGGACTTCTGCCTTCAGCATTCACAGTTAATTAGAAAGGTTCTGCTGCAGCATTTCATCTCTGTGCCAAGGCAGGATCATTTCTGAGGAACAGCAACTGAACGATCCTGTCGAAATCACACATCTGCAGTGCTAGAATTGTCTGGGGCCTCATCTAGACCTCAGGAGAGGGTAACATGTACAGTAAATGATGTTGAGAATAACAGATAGATGACAACTGATTACAGAAACACTAAGGGATGTGCTAAAGGAATATCTATCATGCTTCTTACTTAATGAGGTTATAACAAGAAGCAATGGATTTAAGATGCAGCTGGGAAAATATGTCATTATTATTGGCCAGCATTTACAAAGCCTGATGGCTAATGCTAAGCTCTTAAATGTACTCTCAGGTATTCAGAGAAAAAGTGTTCAGGTTTTCAGAGGTGGTGAAAAGTTTCCTTTTCAGGCCTCCTTTTCTACTGCACCAAGCATGAATCAGTCTAATCAGAAAATTTTCAAAACCATCAAAACCTTCATCTCCTACAGACATTCCACTTCTTTACACTGGTAATATGCCTCTTATTCTGTCAACATTGTCTCATTAAAGTAACTCGAATCTTTTTTTAGACACCTGGACCAAATCTTTTCTTGGCCAGCTCCTCCTTGCTTCTGCATTGCTCTCTGAAGCAGGAGCATCGGCACATGGTGACATGCCTGGCTTTGCTCTACCCTTAAATTGCACTGAGACACGCTAAAACTGAGGACTGTAAAACTGCCTCCTTTATAAAGCTGTATCCTATAACTAGGTGTGTATCATTAAAATATGCTGCCAGGTTGTTAGGAACACTAAGCCAACACAGAGGAAAGTTGGATTTTGGACCCACCTAGGAGGTAAGATCCATGAGTGTATAAACTAAAGAAATTCTGAGGTTAAAAAAAACCCAAGCAAATGTATATCTGATGTTTTTTTCTAATGTGAAAAATGCTGGGTGGCCTTGGCTTTAGATCATACTGAGCAGGAAGGCTTGTAAATAAAGAGGTGTGCTTTTTTTTTTTTTTTTTGCCAAAGATGGGTGAGTCTTCTCCTCAGGCTGTGTACTGTGGTGGCGACATGGCAGCCAGGCAGGCTGTAATTTATTGATTAAAAGGCCCCTCTTGTCCATCAATATGTGGCTTGAATCTAGCTCATAAGACCTGTGAAGAAGTTGGTACCAACATCAAGTTAAAATGATGAAATTTATTAATCGTATAAGCTGCTAGGGCATGCTGTTTGCAGAACTGGTAAACAAGAGGGCACAACTTTCATCTACTGGGGTGGAGAGTCCCACCTCTGGTATCACAAATGGCTCTTCTGCCCTTGTGGCCTCCACTAACCCCAGGAGAGACACCCACTGCTGCTTTATGGCCTCTGGTTGATGAGGCCAAGGACTTTTGCCTGTGTGTATCAATTCATCTGGGTTGCTTTTATCTGCCTCTACCTGAGAGTTTTGTAATCCTCATTTGAGGCTGAGGCAATGCTTAGGAAATGGTGAAGGCCATTTGCCTCTCCTGCTCCTAGACCAAAACCCAAACTCCATGACCCACTGCTGCCTGGGATGGGGGCTGCCCTGAGGTGGGAGGGGAGCAGCCCTCAGGAAGGCCATGCGTCTTGGGGGATAGCTGTGGGTTGGGGTCTCTCACCATAACCCATTGCAGGAGCCAGCTTGCCCAGCACTGGTACTCCTGGGATAACCAGGGTAAATAAAACCCCAACCAACAACTCTCTCATCTCCCCTCCAGTGTAAATCCAGTTACTTTTAATTTTTTCAGATGTCTGGGTCCAGTGCCTGTCTTTTCTTCCCACAGTTTTAATGAGGCCTGTTGCTCTCCACAGCCACTGGGCTGCTGGGGTCTGAGGGCAAGTGACATTGTCCAGATGCAGCAGGAGCTGCAGGTCCCCGGGAGGTGACATGTCATCTCCTCCCCTGGTCCCACTGCAGAGATGGGCCTGTGGGCAGCACCTGAGCTTCCTCCCAGCAACACGTGCATTCCCTCTCCCTGCCACCACTCCTCTTTTAGAGAGGAACTGCAAGGGAGAAATCCCCGTGCCTCGAGTTACACTTCACTGGCAGAGTATTGTATATGTGGAGGTAAAGCTGGATATCAGGAGCTCATGAGATCTGGGTTAAATTCTTCATTCTGTTTCTCATCATGATACTCTGGGCCAGATAGCAATGGTCTGAAAGCTTTTATGAGTTTGAAGATACACATCTATG
>NW_010193974.1:0-7494 GCF_000695765.1 Mesitornis unicolor | reverse complement strand
ACTTTAGGGGCTGAAATGCTTTTTAAAATGCCATTCTTGAAGTCTCTCTGCTTCACCTCCTTTTATGAGGACAATTGCAGCAATGGCTGTAAAACCCTCAGACCCTCTATAATGAGAGCCACATAAATGGAACAGCCTGACTTTGTTCCCTTACAGGGAGTAAGAAAGATAGGAAGCTTTTGGTTTTTAAATTTGGGACAAGCTGGGTTTCCTTGCTGTAAAAGGGCTGACTTGTAAGAAAAGGGGTTATATGAAACAGAGCAGGGTCGAGGGCCCAGATCCCAAACCTGAGGCTCTGCCACATTTCTGCAGAACCCATGCCCAAACAAGTGAACCAGACAATGTGCAATGTGTGTTGTCTCCACCCTCTGACCATCTGTCATGATTTCCACAGACAAGGCATAGGAGCCAGGTATTGGTAAATACTCCATAATCTGCTGAGAGAATGTGCGTCATCTTCTTCTCTCTGTCCATACACAGTGTAACAGCCTGCCTCTGCCAGCAACTGCTGACAGAATCCAAGGCTGACGATCAAGGCAATCAGTGTGAGCTCAAACATTATATACCTATCCATGAGAAATCTGTGCACACTGAACAGGTGGCTTGAGTGATTCCTGACTTCTATGCAACTTGCTTTGCAGTCCTGATGTTTAGCACCTACTAGATAGGTGCAAGGAAAACCTTTGTGATAGCTGTGAAGTGTTGCAATGACTTTATGTAACAAAACAAATGTAAAAGCAATTTTGCTTGTAGATATTTTAAATATAACAAATATTTTATTTTTATAATCATGTTTTTATTAAAGGAATGAGTACCTAGCCTTTCATTTCACCAGCTTCATTAATAGATTTTAATACGGTTGCTATAAAAAAAGGAAAATTTTATTTATAGAGATACACATAGACAGAAACAAGTTAGAAAAACAGATGCCTACTTTGGTCTTGAAGTATGAAAATATACTATCTAAAGTAAGATATTTACTACAAGCACAAGAAGGACAAGCAAATGTTTATTGCTTCTATCAGCACTAATGCAGAGTCCCTTTGGTTATTTCTTTAATCCAAACAACTTCCTGGTAGATCCAAGATGTGAGGCCTTTCTGTAATGACTTGGCAAGAGAAAGGGTCCAGAACTTCTCTGCAAACACAATTAAGTTGCCAAAGACAAGTCCTGTATTTGAATTAAAGCTATAAACCTTTCATCGGCACCTACTCTACATCAAATAGCAGGAAAAGAGACCCTCTCATCTAACAGTCTTAATTACCAGACCATTGCAGCCTTTGAGCATGACAGAGCAAATGATAGCTGACCTGGTGCTCCATCCCCAGAGTGGGATCAATGTGATGAATGGGAATCCCTGCCTGAAATATCACAGCTAAAGGAACAGCTTCAGAGGGCAAATTAAGTGCCTAACACACTGTTGGGGCTACACAAATATATAATAATGCCCTTTGCTTTGATCCACTTATAATGGAATGAGCAGTATACTGAAGGCTTTAGTGTAAACACGTCAAGTTCTGCCTAGTAATGACCAGCCCTTGCCACCTCCTTTCCCACACAAATGCATAGTGGGGTGGTGTCTATTCCTCTCTCCAACGCCATTGCTAGCTCAGTTGTACTCAGATTTGAAGAGGCAGGGCTGCAGGTTTGATAGGATTTTCCACAATACTTCTAGGTAATTTCCCATGGCTCAAAGTAGGTAAGATAACTACAGCTTTCCAGGGAGGACAGGAGTTACGAGGCTTCATTTTCTAGGTAGCAGGTGAGTCAAATGTTGCGGCAGATGAGTGTTCAGTTACCTTAGAGCAACAGTTCCCTTGCTGTATAGTCTGGGTGGTAAGCAGTCCTCGAGGTCTGCAGTGGGGTTTTCTCTTAAATTCTGAATGTTTTCAGCTCAAGGTTTGTGAAAAAGAGCCATGGTGGTCCATGAGAAATAGTTACAGTTGTTTGTGGCCCAAAACTTGACTAACAAATGCTTCAAGGAAGAGCCATGTTGCCTGGAGTCACCTTTGGAACAACTACGTTTTAGGATAGTCTGCCACATTTTCTGGTGTACTGATGTGACCTCATTGTCATTCTGAGACATTTCTGAAACTCTTTGTCTCTAATCGCTATACTGATGGCTGCGGAACATTTCCTTCCTGACCTTACTTTTATTTCATGTCGTAAGTCATCTCCACAGTGTATTCCCTCACTAATGGGTCTTGCTGGCTCAGTTATTAGCTCTAGCATACAGAAGATACCTCACTGTTTAACTAGTAGTATCAGTTGTGAAGAAGAAGCTGCATATATCCTGTAGAAGAACCCACCTCAGATATGGCATATCAAATACGTAGCATAAAATGTTTTAATTGAAAATACATAGAAATGCCCTTTCCTTTTTTTTCTTTTTTTTTTTTCTGCAAAAACCCTTCAAAGGAAACATATCATGAATTTGCACATTTGGTATCATAAAGTTACAAAATCTGCTTGTAAAAATTTCTGTAGCAAATGGCTTACCCTACTAGTGAGTTCTTCAGACAATTCCAAAGTAAAGTCCAGAGTGTGAATGCAAAAATTTCTTAGCACAGATTATATTTGTACAGGTAAATCAGCTACACTTAAATGTTACAATCCTATTGTATTAAGTTTCTATAATGGATAGAATACACTATCTTGTATTATAAAAAATGGTATCTGTGTGTGTATATGTATATATGTGCTTGTCTTTCCGTATTTATAGATGTTTCATTTAAAAAAATAAGTTTGCATTTAGACTTTTGCATGGCAGTTAGTGACTATGCTTGCCACAAAATCAAAGTGAAATTCCCAACAAAAATACATTAAAGCAATAAGGGAAATAAAGAACACTAACCCTGGAGAAAAATTATTTGAGGCGTATTTCGAATATGCAAGGCTGCCAGATTACATTCAAAGGCATTACTCTCATGTAAATAGGAAACTATTCAGCATAAGAGCAGATAGGAATAAAAAAAGGGGTGATGGTGAAGTCTGTGCTATCAAATCTGTGTCCTTCACATATTCTTCAGGTTGTGCTCTGTTCACCCGCTGTGTGTTTAGGCAATGGTGGAGAGGGGGCTGTTTGTTGCTCCAGAGCTGACCTGGCAGGAGGACACTCCTGATGGATACTGCATGTCTACAGCTAGAGGTTAGAAGTGCGGGAGAGGCTGTGAGATTCAAAGGATACAGCCAGACCTACTTGCTTTGAGGAAAAATGGTGTGACTGTGTTTTAACATTATATACAGACCAGGCTTTCCCTCCAGTGCAATTAGTGGAGATATTTCATTAGTTTGACAAGCAGAAGGGTGTGGTGAGAATGCAAAAACCCTGATGGGAACATAGCCTTCCTGAATGCCTGGGAGGCCTGCCACTGACTTTATGGCAGACTGAAATTCAACCCATGAGCTTGTATCCTCTTGATACAGAACATGAATAACAAGGATGGAAATGAAGTCTACATAACAACATATTGCCAGAAAGGGACACAATCCTATTAAAAGCAATCCATTTCTGGCAGAAGAATAGTTACTACAGAATTTAAAACAGGAAGTTGTGTAATTAACTGCACATTTCAGAGCAATATTACACTAAATACAATAAAAATACAGTATGAAATAAGTGGCCCAGATCCTCAAGATATAAAAGAGTAGAAACCTAATTTACTCTAATGACTCAATGAACAATGTAAGTTGATATTAAGTTGATTACTGTGTGTCCTACCCATGCAGCATCTGCAGAAAATAAAACATGTCCTGGTAGGCACAGCTCCACATTAATCTGTATTGTGAAGGACATTATATATTTTGTTTTTCTCTACACTTCCCCCAGTGTTTAAGTTTTAAGGGCTGAAACAGGTGAAGAAGAGTAACTCTACTTTGAAAGCAACTGGCAAAGAAATCCTTAGAAGGTATGAGCATGACTCTGAAGCTGTTGAGCTTAAACAGTTCTCTAGCATCCCTTCAAACTTTGTGCATAGATGTGTTATTTTTTGTGCTTCTTGTCCATGCTGACTCTGTACACTGCTCTTTAGGGTATGAGAAATGGTAGCAGTAAGACTAGGCACTGAAGAGCTACAGTAAATAAGGAAATCTGAGAGGACTGCGCAAAAAGGGACTGACACTCATAAAAGGGCGGGCTTTGCTGCTGTTTGACTACAGCCTCCACTCCTCTTTAGTTTCCATGTGAAAGAATATTAAGAAAGAAACTGGAGAAAGGCTAATTTATTTGTTATTTAAACCCTCTCCTTCCCTACTCAAGCCCACACGTGTCAAGTGTTTGAACAGGGGCCAAGACATGAATCCATGCACCCCTCCCTGGTCAGCACAGGACGAGCGGGAGGCCATGGACCTTGGGTTCCCCCTTCTCCTCTCCTTGGAGCAGCCAGCCAGGCTGCAGGCATCAGCTCTGCCTCCAGTCACACCAATGTGCATGGCGCAAGTAACAGGCCTGTGCTACTCCAGCTCTCGTGGGCTGAAATATTGAGAGACCATCTAATGCTCTCAGCTTGCTGTGTGGTTGTGAGAGGCCAGTAACTGCCAGCTGCTGTGAGGAGCAGCAGCCAGCAGGCAGAAATGGGAACTGGGGTCAGACTGTAGAAAGAGGGTGTGTGACCACAGATGGTATGAACAGCCTTGAGGAATTTAAGGCACTTTATTACAGAATTGAAAGAGTATTTCACAGAATCACAGAATCACAGAACGTTAGGGACTGGAAGGGACCTCAAAAGATCATCTAGTCCAATCCCCCTGCCGGAGCAGGAACGCCTAGATGAGGTTGCACAGGAAGGCGTCCAGGCGGGTTTTGAATGTCTCCAGAGAAGGAGATATTTGCTACAATAATGTAACAGAAAGCTGAAATGTAGGAAGGCTGTAGTTCAGTCTACCTAAAAATCCTTCTAAAGACAGGAGGAGGGTACACTGGCTTGTGCAAGCAGCCGACACACAGCATGGAGACACAGTTGTCATGTCAGACATAGAATGAACTCCAGCAAGAACAGGGTCTGACCTAAAGCATCCTATTCCTTAGGACTGAAATGTCTGGAATAAAGGTAAAAGCAATGACTTCCACAAAGCTCCAAGCAAACTCTTCAGGATTAGGGAGCAGGAGGGAGAGGAGTTAAAAAATAAACCAATCTTAGTTATCTTTTTTACAAACTGGCTACGACTGAAATTGGAATTCCAAACACACCATCACAATGTTTCCGTTTGTGATATAAGGTAGAAGCCTTGTAGAAGTAGAATTGTGCACAATTTCCAGCCTATTCTGTATGCTCAAGAGATACTTAAAATTTGGCTGCACATCAGAAAAGCAGTTAAACTGTACAAGAAAACTTTTTAAGTTTCACTCGCCACTGTACACTATTGCTCTGGGTAGAAGTTTTATTAGAGCTGCATACTTAGTGAAGCAAAGTTTGTCTTGCCTCTTGTCTTTCACTGCAGTTGTAGTGAAAAGGCATGGACAGTCTGCAGAAGCTCAGCCCTCCTGTGCTTCTGGGGACATGTTATTTTCCTGTCTCCCCAAAACTGCAGCTGGTAGGTACTGAGTCTGACCAGGAACTTGTGGATTCAGCAGTGAAAGCTCTTTGACTGCAAATGTTTCTTGGGCTTCTATTTCGACTCCTGATGGAGTTCAAGTGTTCAAAAAGATATCGTCTGTAAATTAGAAAATGCACTGATGAGCCAAACACAGAACTAGGTGAGGCCCAGTAAGTTACTCTTCATCACTCCAGCTTCTACAGCCACACCAAGCAACTGCAGAAACTGCATTGGCCAAGAGAAAACTAAGTGGACGGAAAATGAAAAGTTACCTGGATCTGTACTCAAAAAGTAGAGTCACACCAGCAGCCTGCTTTGGCTCTGTTCTTAGTGTGACACATCTGTTCTGAGGAAGCTGAGAACATTTCAAGTAAAAGCATTTGTAATCTCAAAAACTCCTTTACACTTTTAGGGCAAAATGTCAGATCTTACTCCAACACATCTCTGTTGCCAGAGTCAGAACTTGAGTCTACCTAAAAGACAATAGTAATCTTATACAAAATGCCCATAACTCATCAATTTCCACCCAAAACAAATTATTAGATGCAATTGGATCCAAGTAGAATGGGCAGATCACCTGTGATCTCCCTTTTCCATTACCTTTTGCTTATTGAATCTCTTTTAGAAAATAAAATACTGTTTGGTACCTAAACAAACCGTCAGCTATATGTGGTAGTTAGATTTGGGAATAGACGATAAAAATGTCATATGGTCCCTATTTCAGTTGGCAATGCTTGAAAACTGTTCAAAGAGATATAGGGTTTTATCCTGATGTTATGCTAATACGATTTACAGTGTTATATTTCTAACAGCAATTGTCTCTTGTTTGCCATCTAAGCAAGTAGATGTTATCTAATCAGAACACAGTAGTCTCAACACTCACAGCAGTACGTCAACAAGAAAGTTTTTCTGGTCTTAAAGAGTAAGTTCAGCAGATGGTTGCTCCAAGGTTTTCCATCAGGATGTGAAGAGTTAAGAATTTTTCATTTTCTTCCTTAGGCAAAGAAGGAACAAAATCAACAGGGGAATGCTGTATAAGAGAAAAAGGAAATACTTTATAAAAAGTGAAAGAGGAAAAAATTGGAGATTATCAAACTTGTCTACTGACAATTCCCACCAAGGTCTCAGAATGGCATCTGCTGGTCTTGCTAGAGGTGGCTTCCAGCTAATGCTGCTGAGGGCTATAGCCATGGAGCTTTACAGCAACCGAGCCTTTTACATAGGAAACAGCCTTTAACACTAGCAGGAACTGAAACAGAGGAGCTAAAGCAAGCTGAAGGGTTTAGAGTACAAACACAAGGTGTAGGCCCATGCACGACTCATTGCCGGGTGAATTAGAAGGTGAACTTAACAGTGCATCTGCTGACCCACTTTAGTTGCTTGTGTACCAGCTCTTACTCCTCAAATGTGAGGGAGGCATGCTTCTCTTTGACTGAAAGATAAGCAACATGCAATTGCTTGTCTTTCACTGTGGGATAAAAGCCCACACACTCGCAGTTATTAGGGGTTGTTCTGATGCTATGTTCATAGAGTCTCCTTTTACCCCTACAACCTGCTCATGCATGTTGCGAAAAACAGGGAAATAAATCTGGTCTTGTGAGGCTGGCACTGAATATGCGACAGACGAAAGCTGGGGAACAAATTCTAATCATTTATTTGCAGCAACATTTACAGGTTCTTTTGGATTGCTGGTGAAAAATTGAAAAGCTACAGGTACATTAAAGGTTGTATAACTAATATAATAGCAACAACACATTATGAAACAAAAACACTAACAACAACAACAACTTGCCCGCAGTAAGCCCAGCCACCTGGCAAATAAACAAGTCCATTGAACAGAAATACAGTGGAGCAAAACCAAGAATACACTCAGGGAAGCCTAGAAATGCACCTGAGGAGAAATATAAAATACTCTCAGGAAGTATGAGCCTGAGGAGGAAAATATAAAATACACTCAGG
>NW_010193973.1:0-14542 GCF_000695765.1 Mesitornis unicolor | reverse complement strand
CATGGTCCCTTCCAACTCCTAATATTCTGTGTCTGTGTCTGTCTGAATACTGAAGACCGTTATTTCACTTCACTCACATGCGCAAATAAGATTTTTTTTCTGTGCAAGAAAGGAAACCTCTAAAACAAATCAAAGATGTGGGCAGACAGTACAGAGATCCAATTAACTCAAGGCAAGTAACCCAGGGAAAATAATGTTGAACTGAAGGTAGTTCAAAGACTTCAAGGGTTACAGTTTAAAATACAGCATTTATGGCCTTGAGTAGTTCAGACCTTGTGATTTACTGTATTCTTTTCACAAGGCATGAAACATCAAAGTCAAGAGGAATAAGAATGTATTTGTCCATTCAAAGTGATAGGAAAGAGAAAGGAAGAGCTCTCATTGTATTCATAGGAAGACAAGATTCCTTAAGATACTCAAAGTCTACTCAGGAGATAGCGATCACTACTATTGCACCATGAATAAGGCCATGGATGCAGTGAGATTGTCTAAGGGACACGTGCAAGAGCAAAGGTGTGCTGAGTACCCGTCAGGTGGCATACCTGGTGGCTGCTCCACTGTGGCAGGGTCTTCAGTGAAAAGCGTGTCCCACATCTTTAAGTGGCTCCTTTTATAATGTTGCTAAATTTAGTCTTCATTAATCAGAAACAGAGAAGAAAGATGGTTCTGAGTCACTGATGTAAGGTGGCACTGTAAAGCAAATGTGATCCTAGGACACACCAGGAAGATTTTTGCAGGAGAAATAAAGCTCTAGTACCTCTGTATAAGAAGGCACTTGTGTTACCCTGTCAGGAATAATAAAGATCAGCTTTTAAATTGGTGCATTGGGAGGAGGAATTGAAGCTTGGAACATGTGTCCAAAAGGGCCACTGAAATGACAAGGGCTACTTGTATAGCTGAAGTTGAGACTTGTCTTTTCGTGCTTGCTATAGTGAAGGCTGAAGAAGGAGGAGGAAAGAGAGAAAGAAAACTCTGATAAGGTGTTTCTAGAAAACACCAAAGTAAAAAAAAAGGTATTACCACTGAAGTACAAAAGGAGTGGATATTCACAGGTCCTGAATAGATGTACCCAAGAAATTAGAGGGTTTCTAGCAAAGTGGGACAGTTGCAACAGGAGACTGTGAGAGGGACAAACACAACAGTTGGCAAACAAAAGGGAGCAAAGCAGCAGTCTGAACAGAGATCTCCCTTTCCTGGATGTTCACTGTTTTGAGACGTGTTTCTCATTCTTTATTTAAACTTTGAAAATATTGGCTGGAAACCCCTCTTTCATCATCTTCAATGGTATGGTCTACTGAAAGAGAATGTTGACTGGGAAAGCTTTAGGCAGGAGCAGAGTGAAGTGTTTTGCCTCTATACATCTTGAATGTTTCAGCAGTGATGCTTGGTGGTAGAGGAAAAATAAAAACTAATGATAGCAGTAACATTATAATAAACATGGTATGAAACTGAGGAGCATACTTTATCATAAGAGCCTACAGACACTTTTGATGAATGTCAGTCTGCCAACAATGATAACTTTTATTGCACAGGTATTTAAATACCACCACTGTCTAGTTTTTGGACAGAGCAGTCTTTGCAGACAATTGCAGTTTAGTAGAACAAAGCATGTATATTGATTCCATCTCAAACATATACATGAAGCCCACCCTTTTTGTAAGCAACCTCCTGCTGTCTGCTGGTTATGGTTAAGGAAAAGATATAATATTAAAATATGTTGAGTAAGCTTTTTTATTATGCTAGATGTTTACCATGTCTACTCTGGAGTTTTTAAATGTAGAGTGACTTTTAAAAAAGCTTTCTTACATGGTTGAGACAAAGTCTACCTTCTTCCAAAAGACATAGAGAACAGACTGTAGCTTGTTCACTTATTTAATAAGCTTAGAATTTTTCCCTTAATACTCAATATGTATTCAGTCACATTACAGTTGTGTATTTTCTAAAAATATGTATTATGAATGCCTCAGAAGGATAAAATAAGTGCTTACATAAATCAGATGTAGGTGAGGTTTCTCAAGTTTCATAAAAATGAATGCATGGGTGAAGATTTTGTGGAGATTTTCTGCTGAATTGGAGAGGACTTTTAGAAAACCACCAAAGTATTTTTAAAATAGTATTTTTAATAATATAGCATCTTATTATAATTTTACTGTATAGTAAGAGTTACTTGTCCTACAGCATCACTGTAATTTCTTTTAAATGCTACTTCCTCAAATTTATTCTTTCTCCATCAGCGAGAATGAGCCATATATCTATATATGTGAGCTATATCTATATATTTGTGTACATATATATATATATACACACTCTCTACAAAACCATGATTGATTAGGCCTGATTTTGATTAAGCAGATATGTATTGTTCATTTCCATCCCAAAGGGGATCAAGAAAGTAAAAGATGAATGAAAAAGGTTAGCAAAGTCATTTAAGAATTAATGTAATTAGAATCCATTACCCCGTTACTATACCCAGACCTTTCAAGAGCAAATAGCAAATATATTTCAGCCGCTGACAAGCAAAGAATAGATAATAAATCTCAGAGATATGAGAAAGGTTAATGGGAGACCATAATAAGGAAATAAAGTTATCTCACAAATTCAGTTAGAAACTTTGATTTCTAAGGCTAAAAGTTGAAACCAGAGGTTCAGAGATACCTGGACGTAGAATTGTATGTCATCGAAACAAGAAAATGTAGAACATAAATTATTTTCAGTAGACACAAGTCAGTTTTGTGAAGGTGGAAGAGGAACAGAAGTACTTACTCCAGTGAAAAATGTTCTTTACTAGCTGGGCTGGATGCTGTTGTTGTGCTATATTAAATCTGGATTAAATATTTGCAGATTTCCTATTGATAAAGCCATTCTCGATGGTCAAGAATCTCTTCTCTCTTCCTTTCTTACATGGGGATGTATTCCCCAAAGCAGCCCCTACAGCCTATGTATTCCCCTACAGCCTTCTTTTCAACTTTGGTTAGTTAAAATAAGATAAATAGGTAAGACTAAATACAGAGAACAAAACAGTTTACAATTACTTTGGGTTGTTATTTATATGGAATTCAGATAACAGTCGCTTGCAACCACTACCAACTCACTTCCAGTTCCTTATTCAGAATTAAAGACAAGAAATACAGAAAAGATCATGCAAAATGTTATTCTCTAATTTTATAAAAAATAATGCCCTTATTTTAAAGAAGAAAATATGATGGTAAATGTAGTAGGGCATTCATAAAGCTTGAAGCTAGAATATATGCCTTTCTGCAGCAAAAAGCATTTAAACACCAGGATCAACGCCTTCTGGAGCTCAAGGAATGGTTGTTCATACAGTCGGCCAGGAGAGGGACCGCTGAAGGCTGAGCCATGCTGTGCCCATCAGAAGCTGCCTCCGTTATGCAAAGAAGGCACCTCCAGGACAGTGCTGCTGCCAGTTATGTGTTTCATTTTTGATACTGAACTGCAGCATGAAGGCTGTCCACCTGGAGATTCAGTTAAGAGCCCAAGCTTTCAAAAAGCACACACACACACACAAAATACTGCATTTTCCCCTAATGGATGAAGGGATTTAGATTTAAAATTACAAAGGCACTTCTCCAAGGCTTAAATGAATTAATTATACAGCAATTACAATACAATTAGATCTCAGCAGTATTCAGGGTTGTTTGTAGGCAGGCTGACACCAGTAATGAGCCAGTGGCCAGTCTTCCTTGCCCTTCCTCTCCCTCCCTTACGTGCCAGGCAAGCCTTTGGCCTTCTCTAGACATTCTGTCTTCCATTTAACAAGTGCAGACTGGACCACTGGTCCTTCTGATACCTATGAAAACACAGTGATCATCTTTCCAACTTGTACACTTTTATGTTTCCAATAAAGGGCCTGTATTCTCAAATAAAGCTTTGAAATATGTATTTTTACAATCCTTCTGTCCCTCCTGTTATATAATGACCTAATGTAGTTTGTTTTCAACCTTTTTCAATTTGCAGACCTCTAAAAACCTCCCAGTGGAGATGTATAGTGAGTTTAAGCCTACTAGCAAAATACTTTTCATGGTTCCATTTCTCAGACCCTTAGAGGAGGAATCCATAGACTACAAATTAAAAACCACCATAGTGTCCAAGTCTTATCTTGATTGCAACCAATCAGTGAATGTGTCCTGTAACTTTAATTGTACCATTTGATTTTACAGGTCTGCCTGGAGGCAGAATGATGTAATTCCCATTTAAATAGCATTAAATTGGTGAGAATTGGCTTACATATATTGAACAGAATTATATATTTCATCATCAAAGCTTTGCCACTGGTGTTGCAAAGGGATATACCTTTATATATACCAGTCCTTAGGCTGGACTTGATGATCTCAGAGGTCTCTTCCAGCCTCAATAATTCTGTGATTCTATGATTCTGTGACCTATTAGAAATTCTTCCTTCAGTCACCTAAGGTCCCTTTATTCCTACTAGGAAAGAGAAAACATATTAAAAAACTCAAGAAATCCATTTAACTCAATGCACGTTCTCTAGGGCCAGAGGAGTAGTATTCTGAAGAGTAAACTTGCCCTCTGCGTGTGCAGTTGTCACCTCAGATATGGCACCCAGGAGGAAAACAGAGCTGTCATGATCCAGCCTGTCCCTCATTATTCCTGTTGTTGACATGTGCATGGTCACCAAGTCCTAGGAGCAGTGTGCCAAGTTGGGCAGTTGAGGCTCTGTCCAAACTAGGACTTCAGCAGCGTCTAGACCCCATGTTAGATAACTCAGTATACGTGGCATGCAGAAAGGCAGAGACCTCAAACAAGGTCCAGAACAGCCAACTGGTAGTTGCACATGTCTTCTTCTGACCTTACAACTACTTTAAAAATAAAGCTGGGATCTATTTTTAGAAAATACCAAGGCACTTGGTTCTTACACTCTAGGCAGATATTTATCTGCCAAAGACTTTATGACCCACCTTTCCCATGATGGCATCCCAGACACTGTCCTGTTTCTGTGTGACACTAGGGAAACTTGTCTATCACCACAAAACAACAGAACAAACCCCATCTGAACTATGGGACTCCATGCTGTTACTTAGAAACAAAAGGTTCCTGAGTATACCGATCAAGACAGGTTTGGAAGTCAGGCTGCAGAAACTTTGTACAAGTTATTTCTTGAAGCTATGTGTTCTGGAAAAAAAAAATTCTCTGTAATTCTCACCCACGTTCCTGAAGAAATTGCTTTAAAAAAAGTTATGAGAAAAGTTAAATTACTGTTTCTTTTTCCCCATATGCTTCAAAATTGTCTAATTTGGATGAAGAATGGTGGGTGTTTTTTGTGGATTTTCAAGGACAGTTGCTCCAATTGCACATAAAAGCTCAGCATCTATTCCATTTTTGGCAGAGCAGAAAGTGTGTAAGTAGCTAGCAAAGTAGAAACACCAAAATCTATAAATGCTTACTTGAACTTAACTTACAAGGTTCTGCCTTTAGGTGACAGCCTCCAGTTCCCATTGATGCAAATCCTTTTGATCAGTGCATTGCCTTAAATTAATATACACTATAAAATAAAGGCATTTGTTTGAATTTCTCGGGCTGCAGAGAAACACTATTCTTTTCCTGTTGTCAAAGGCATCTAATACCAAGTCACACAAAATATTTTTTGGAGAAAAAATGCAAAATTCAATGGCTTTTGCAACATGACACAGGAAAGTGTTGCATGTAAATGCAAGCTGTGCTATGCAGAGGTGATTGCAAAGTAAGCACAAGTTTTTAAAACTAGTTCACTAAAGTACTTAAAAGAGCTGTTAACCCAACTTCTCATTCCCATGTAGGAGTTTCATAAAAACTCATTTTAGAATATAAAGCAAATGTCTTCCCAGCCATTTCAAACAGATTTAATCCCTTGTTATTTTAAAACATTAAGATGCTGTGCATATGATTTTATGTGAAGTTTTAATATGTATAATAAGATTGAACTAGTGCGTTAAATAATCAGTCTTTAAAGTAAGTATGGGAAGAGACTAACAAAGCACTTGCTGTGTTCCTGTTGTTCTGACCTTATATACATAGAGTTTTGTTACTAACCTCTATGTTTTTTTATGGTGCATTTGTGATGTAGAATTTTTAAGAGAGGAAAAAAGAAATCAGAACTTTTAAAAATAAGTATTTCAATCCAAATAAAGGCTTAAAGAAACAGCTAGAATTTAAACAGTTCTTACATTTCATCAAGCCAGGGACACCAGTATGTTGGATTTTATGTGAAACCAGCTACATAAGTAAATTCTGTTCATTTGTGGCCTTTCTCAGTATTTAAAGGTCACATTGGTATTAATTTATTCAAGTAGTTGGAAAAGTAATTCAGTAAATTCAGCCATCATAGCCCAACAGGAATCTATTGTCTTTAACTTCAAGAGGAATGATGGCTGTTCCATCTCATGGGTATCTTTGCCAGTGAATTCATGTGATACAGACTGCACATTTCAGCCCTGGTATGTAATATTTACTTCCATCCCACAAGCACCACTGAGGAGATAAATCATTGCTTTTTGTGCAGAGATCATGCTAGTTACAGAGGTTAGAGAAATCTGAGTTACATGTAAACCAGAATAAAAGCATAGCCTGGGTTATTGTGCCCACTGTTATTCAAGAGATTTGCAATAATCTCATTTTAACATTTTTGATTGACACTTCACAATGGCTGCAGCTGAGTCAATTAAATGTTTGTGTACCAGGACAGGGGGAGAAGGAAAATTCATTTGAATAAGCAAGGGTTTGTCTTTTTCACCAGTATCAGCTGCTCTATGAAATACATCCATAGCTTGCTCACTGTTCTTGTCCTATTCAAAAGGTACCACCTTTTCTGCAAAATATGATTTTAGCTTCAACACCAGAAAACAGATGGGAACATAGGAATGTTGAATTATTGACATTAGCAATCTTTTTTTTTTGTATTGAAATTGGTTTATCTTAAAAAGAAAGAAACTTCTGATAAAACATTTCAGTTCAGAGGATCTGAATGCTTAGAGATCCTACTAGATACTGTAGTTGTTAAAAAATGTGGGAAAAAAAATCCTCTCTTAACTGATAACATTGTTTCTTCAAACTTATTTTAGACAGCTCTGATATAGAGAGTGCTATGCAGAAATGTAGTTTCCACCCTGAATGTATTGTGAGGATACTCATAAGGATATCAAAGCTTTTCTTATCCTCATGCGAGAATATTTATCATTTTTTAAGAGCTTAAAAAAAGAAAATTACTTCAAACATTTGAAATTTTAATTTCAGCTCTTCAAAGAATCTGAAGAGCCACCAAAGATATTTTGAGCCTGTATCTTTGTTGTGTTTAGCTCCTGTACCAACCTGGAACATGCCCTCATTATGTAATGCTCGACTCTGGTGACCAGCCTGAGCTCCCTCTCATCAGGGATATGTGCTTTGGCATCTTAACAAAAATGGACAAACAAATTACTTTTAAAGAAATACTGTCCTATGATCTATCAATCAGCTCAAATTACTATCCATTCTAAATGAGCATCCTTTTAATGAGGACAATTAATAGACATTTCTGACTTCTAGATTCATCTCAAGTTTCTTGTTTCCCATTCACTAGTGCACAGGAATTAGTATGGTGCACTAGCATTATGGTGACATATGGAAGACTATGCTAGTCTTCATGGTGACATGTTGCAGTTGAACATCACTGCACTGTGTACGTCAGGGAGATATTGCTTACCACAAACAATCTGTCTATAGTGGCACCAGGAGGACATAGGAAGTTAATTTCCTATATTATCCACTAGAAAGACCCATTTTAAAATGAACATATAGAGATTTCATCAATTTCCCCCCTGTTGACAATGATAAGCAAGAATGAGATTTCTTATTACTGCCGATGCACCTGCTGAAATTACAACTCAAGTACTTTCTGCTGTTGCTATTTTTCCTTCTGCTGTAATTAAAGTAACATCAGAGGAACACTGCCTTCTGCTATGTCTCATTTAAATGTCAGCTGAATGTCACTGAATCTTATCCAGAAGGTTTACAAAAGGAACAAGACACAATTTATTAACTTTAATACTGTTTCAAAGTTTTTAGCGCTTTCACTATTTAGTAGATCCTTTATCTCAGAGAACTGTACTGCCAAAGACATAAGGACTCAGGTGTTTTTAATTTTCCTGGGATTCTGTCCTCATTGCTAATCTAACTGCAGTAGGATTGCTGGACCAGCACAGAGATACCTAGTACCAGTAGTGCCAGGACATGGCTGAGGGTTTATTCAGCAATGGCTTAGATAAAATTCCCTTTTCTTTCAGCAGCTGATTTAACTGAAGAAAAATAAGCATGGAAACACACCCCATGATGTGATTCCATGTGTCCACATGACTAAAGAAACTTTGGCGTTAGACAGTGAGGTGGGATGGTCCAAAGCAGAGTCCGCTAGCAAGCTAGCTGTCAAGTAATACAGACAATCAGAAGACCAATATTTGATCTCAGTATCTGGGCCTCTTTTTTAGCAAAATAGAGGCATGATAAGACTGCTTTTGTACACCCACTGCACAAGACCATGGGTGAAGTCACAGCTGCCTCTGCTGTGGATGGCATGGGACTCCCTTTTTATTTTCCCCCAGACTGTTCAGAGATCAGTTGGCTTAAGACACTGATCTAATGTTTGGGTCATACAAATGTGGCAGTCACAGGGGAGAAGAGGAAGCAAACACCAAAAGGCAAATGACAGTGGATGTCAGTAAATATAGAGGCAGAGAAGCTATATCCATCTAATGTTCAGAATCAACTGATACAGCTTTTTCCTTAAAGTTTTGTATCTATGCATGTGCAGATAATGTTTATATGCAATCAAGATGCAGTTTCATACTGCAGCCACAGAAGACTAACCCCTAGCTGCAGCCAACCGCGTCCACCATTCTCTTTATGCTATTTCCCTATCATTCATCTCTCTTGCAGTGAACCAGTCCCAAGCAATAAACTAGCACAACTGTCCCCTAACTTCTGTTGGCTCAGCTCCCTGAACAAATTTACCATCAAATGGGACACCATCATGATGAGCCTGTGCTGGAACCCAGAAAGGAAGATGCTTAGCTGGGCAGCAGAAAAAGGAGCAGGACTGGCCTTTGTATCAGCCAGCAGCTATTTGACAGGCTCAGCTGTACTTCCAACCATACTCCCAGCCAAGATTTCTATTCAACAGAGTTTTGTTTGGCCTAACAATGGCTATTACATACAACATGATACAAGCAGGAACAGATACTCTTTTTTCCCCTGTATTGAAGAGCAATATTAATTCCTTAAAACCTGAAAATATGATTAATAAATAAACAGACACATAGGTGAATTTGAAACTGGAGTGCTTTCTACTTCCCAGGATCTGATGTATATCCAGCCTTACCTTGAATTTCATATCAGAGTAAGATGGCCTCAAGTGGCACCAGGGGAGGGTTAGACTGGATATTGGGAAAAGTTTATATACCAAAAGAGTGGTCAAACATTGGAACAGGCTGCCCAAGGAGTCACCATCCCTGGAGATGTTCAAAAAACTTGTAGACGTGGTACATTGGGACGTGGTTTAGTGGGCATGGTGGTGTTAGGTTGACAGTTGGACTTGATGATCTTAAGGTCTTTTCCAACCTCAACGATTCTGTGATTTTGTGATTCTAAGATTCCAGCATATACCTGCTGCTCCTCTTCCAGTGAAGGATCTGTAAGTACATGTGTAAAAAAAAAAACAAACAAAAAAAACCCGCAAAAAAACCTCTTTTGCTTATCCTTCTAGAACATTGCTTTCTGGGCACATTGACAGAAAATCACATCTAGGGGCTGAATCTCTCAGAAGGTCATTGCATTATTAATAGCTGATTCAATTTAGCTAGTTAGAGGAAGAACACTTTCTAAAGTAAGACTGAATTCCAACCACCTTTCCTGGATTTATGTTATTTTTATCTTTAGCACTAATTGCTCTCTCTGCATGGTTTGCCACACAGCTATAGTTCCCATTATCTGTATAATATGAAAATAAATAGCTGCTAGGCAATGCTAATCCTTGCTACCGTCATGGTAGAGATTTTATTGTCACCCTTTTTTGGATCTTTCCCTCAAAAGGCTTTTTAAGTTCATCTGGAAATTGGTTTGTTGCATTTCCCTAGTCATGCCCTCCCACGTCTACTACCTCCCACCACAGAGGCTGCTGCTGCTAATTTTCCATGAGGCACTAGCATATACTGCAGGGAAGCCACACTGCCAAGATACATAAGGCAAACTCAGCCATTCTGATTCGAGAAAGCGGCCAGCAAGAAGGGTGTCCTCTATTACCCTGTTTTCTTAACAATGAAATTTTCTCTAAGCAGGAAATTTGCAAAGTAAAAATAATACCTCAGCACCAGATCCTTTTCAAAAGGCAATGACAGTGGCAAATGTATTTCTCTGTACTTTTCTGTAAGAGCAAGAATAAGTAAAGCATGTCCTTCAGCTACTTCTATCTAGATACAATAGTTATATTCCCCCTTTCAACTGAACAACAGACAGCAACAATTTGCAATAAAGCCCTAATGATATTGTGCTATGTTCACTTAAAAACCACAATGAGTTTTGTGTCACCAGATATATAGTTTCTGCTCTGAGGGTTCTTTTGACTGAATGGTTTCTTCATTAGTCATACCCTTGCAAACACAAATAATGAAATGCTTGCAGAAAGGATTTAAGTTAACATTTACAAATATCTAAAGAAATGAAGAACAGTAATGATTTTTCTCCTATCTACTTTCTCTCCTATCTACTTTTTCCATTAAAAATTTTCTACGGATGGTGCTATGGAGATCAGTAGATAAGGAGATTCCAAGAAAGAGGAACAGCAATAGATAGATTCACAGAGACACAGCAGAGAGATGACTTGACAGAACCGCAGAATCACAGAGTGTTAGGAGTTGGAAGGAACCTCAAAAGATCATCTAGTCCAACCACCCTGCCAGAGCAAGATCACCTAAAGTAGGTGTCAGCCATAGCAACCATAGTTTTTCCGGGGAAAGGGAGAAAGTGATAGGAACCTTGGAAAAAAAAAACAACTAAACAATAAAGCACTTGAGTGCTCACAATGTATAAGACTTCAGGCCTGGAAGCATTAAGATGCTGTGTTGAAAAAGAGACAAGGCTTTTAGATGTGCTATAGGGGAGAAAAAAGCCAAGCATAAAAGGCAGATTGGACCTTTGGATCAAGCAAGTACTGAGGGTTGTCTTGCATCTTTTATAATCAACCTCCCAAGATAAATAATAACACTCTAAAAACCTTTGATGCTTTCAGTTTTATTAAATTACAGCAAGTTACTTTCCCATTGATCAATTAAATAGGTAAGACTGGCACTTGATTATGTATCTTTGAGTTGGTCTGCCATAAATCAAGCCTGCAGTCAAATAAGTGTTTAACTACGTGTTCACAAACTGTTGTGTAAGAAAAGAACATACATACCAAGTCATATTTCTACTTTTTATGTGGAGAATTTTTTTCTCATCAGCCTATTGCTAGCCACAGTGAGCTTTCTCTTGAGAATGATAAATAAGAGGTAATAGGACAGAATCTCACCTAGAAAGATCATGTTTCCACTGACTCATGTACTTCTGACAGCTTGAGGAAATGACTCCATACCTTGCAGATACAGGATTCATTCATAATCTGAAAGTGTGCACTGTTGGCTTTGTTTATCCTATGTTTAATTTATGGGGCCCAGGAAACACATTTGTGAATGGAGTCCAAGACTGGAAAGCTGTATACCAAGACGCAGGCAGAAAAATCATTCTTACACAACAGGCAGGAAAAACACATTAATAGTAAGCACTGATTTTATCTATTGCCACAAGAAAAGCCACAGGATAGAATGCTTTCCAGTGCACTCGAAAGAAAAACACTTCCATTTTCCAGAAGGGATTGTGTGCCCCAAGGGTACAATGACATTCACTTTTTATAGACTTAGTAAATAGTTGGACCATAGTCTGACCACCATGGTCCACAGTCTGTCATTATTATTTATTCAAAAGCAATCTTGGGCTTTCTGATTGCTTTTAGGAATTTTTAGCCTAATAGGCAATCATGTAAGTGGTCTCCACTTCCTTGTTAGTGCAGCAATTGAGTTCACAGGGCTTGTTAAGGCTATCAGGCTGTTGATGGAAGTATCAGAGACTCCCAATGCAAGTCATTACTGCCCTACAAGGTGATATTCAGAGACTGAGTTAGTTCTTTGTAATGACAAAGTTATTTGGGATACAACCCCAAGTTTCGCAATCATAATTTCTCTTCTGCTGATATCCTAAGAAATATACTGTTAAGATCCATTACCCCATCTTTTCTGTTTGCCCTTTTCAATGTATTTTTCTTGAGAAGAAACCAGGCAATTCACATTTCCAGAGTGGCTCGGTACCTGAATGGTGACATTTGTGAACCACTGCAGTGGGTAAGTCATAAGGACTGAGAGAAAAAAAGTTTCTAATACCAAAACATATAAAACTCTCTTTTTTTTAAAAAAAGGTACATTAGGTACAATCCACGTAATTTATCATCTATGACCCCAACTTTGCTGTGGCTGATGCATGAAGTACTTCAAAGGGAAAGTCATTACAAGTTTTCTTCTGATCTTTAACTGCCTGATCTTGCAAAACCATGTCTTTTTATGGCCAGATAATAATGCCATTAAGAAACCTGTATTCCCTTTCTTCTACAATCCCAGCCTAGATTGGTGATCCTTCCCAGAATTTTTTTTCTTAGATACGACAGGTCTTGAACAAGTCTGGCTGGTCCCAGATGTCATCAGATGTACAGATCACGCTATTACAATGCCCTTCAAAATCAATGGAATACTCTTTAATAAACTTGTATAGGGGCATATTAAAATGTAAACTCAAAAATAATGTAGCAATTCTAATTCATTATCCTAAAATCTTTATCCAACATCTTTCACCTCTACTAATATGAATGAACATATTTGGAATCCACAGAGGTTCCTACTAGAAAATCTAATTTAGCCAGAGATCCCAGAGTTGCCACTAAACCAGTAGCTTAAAATTTGTTGAAGAACTGTGAACTACAGACCCTTTTTATTGACCTCTGGCCTGCAACAAGAGAATGAAATCCAAACTCAAACAAGGTGATTTGAGAGCAGTAAAATTTTACATATAGGGCAATTCTAAAGCTTTCATTGAAGAATACCAGATGAATTTGAAAGATTAATTTCAGGGTCTTGTGTGAGTCATTATGGCTGTAAATTTTGGAGAAGAATGGTCACATCAAGGCAAAGCGTAAGATTTCCAAAAGGCATGAGGGACACAGATTTTTTCCATCTTGCACATCTGTAATTATTGATTTCTTGTCACAGCCATCTTAGCATGTAGTAAATGAGACACCGTGTCTGTTTTCACCTAGGCCAATGCTTTCTGGCCTTGGTAACTTACTGGCTTCCATCTGCTTTGCATTCTTTACTGCTGGGAGCCAGATGATGACTGCCCTTGCTGCAATATAGGATACTCTTGAGTCGAAAAAAGATAAGGAATGCAGGTAAAAAACAGTGTTATGAGCAGATGGAGTGTGGGAAAAACTGCTGAAAAAATCTGATAATTTTGTATGATTTTTTGGGGTGGAGAGGTTCTCCTGCTTTATAATACTGAACCTGGGCATTGGCTGCATAGTTATGCATCACTGCTTGTACAGAAAATGTGGAGTTTGATTTCTGATGTGCCAAACACCTTTCAGTTAGATTCTGGACAGCTTCATATGCTCTAAATTCTGTCAAATCTGGCACATGAACAGGTTGATACATGAGTATAGGCTAGTTTAAATTCCTAAGCAAGATTCTTGTTTACAAAATCCCAGGATAAGAGTTTTCCTACAAAAAGTCCAAGATTTTAATTTCCCTGGTACATTTATCCTTGCCAAGGACATATCAGAAGCCAGATAAGAGCATTCAGTGATTTATTACAACTCCAAGGGTTTGAACTAAGATAAATCAAAGGTAGATTTTAAATTTGAAAGTAGTAAGTCTTAGTAACACTTTAGTACTTGGCTAGTGTAATATGCTGGGTTTTTTTCAGCAGTGGAAGAGGACTGTATGTTTTTTGAGATCAAAATGTGTGTTGTATATTCTTTCATTTAGAGCAAAATAACTTTTTTCCCATTTACTATTTTTGTAATTTGTTCTGATTAAGCAAAGTACTCGAATTTAAGCCTACGAATAAGAACATGGAGTCTTTGGAACTGCTCATGTCCTCCAGCTAAGGAACATACTTAGGCATGATGATGGATTCAACTTTAATCAGTTTCTAATACTGCTAAGCACTTATAATGCAAAGCAGATATTCAATGTAATTTGGTTGGAAGGTTTCAAACTCAGCAAAAACCAGGGTTATATTGGCCTAGCCATGAACAACCTAAGTAATGAACCAAATTCATGATGACACATATTTATGTACTTATTTATTTTAAATAAGGAGAGAGACAAGACTTCTAAATTTGGAGTTACCCTGACATTCCTAATTCTACAAATAAGCTGCTAAGGAGTGCAAGACGACCACAGGACTCCGAGATGAC
>NW_010193972.1:2591-6210 GCF_000695765.1 Mesitornis unicolor | reverse complement strand
GGAGGGTGCAGGTTGAAGGAGGAAGGGGTCTCCCTCTCCGCGGGAACGGAGGGGTCTGACCCAGGAACCCCCTTTTAGGGCTTGGCAGCGACCCCAGGGCAAGGCCGGGGGAGAGCAGAAGGGATTTCAAGGGGGGAAGGAGGCAGAAGTGTGTTTATTTTTTATATATTCATCTATAAATGCCTAAATATGTGCGTATTTCTGATTATATTTATATATAAGTGTATAAATACATGTGTATTTCTTGTAAGTGTATGTGTATTTTTGCTATGTTTATATATAAATACATGTGTATTTCTTAAATATTTACATAGAAATGTATAAATAAGTGTGTTTTGATATATTGACATATAAATGTGTAACTGTAGAAGTATTTTGATGTATTTACACGTCTATATTTACACACCTATGTGTGCTCCCCCAGCAGCGCTGCTCCCTGCTGTCCCCTCTCTGGTCCTGGCCACCCTCAGCCCCGTTTTGCTGCCCCGTCCCAGGACCTGTTCCCCTTTTCACTCGGTCCTGGGGTGCCCGTGACTCAGTGGCGCTGGGCACCGGGTGCTGCGAGGGCGGTCGCCTTCAGCGCCAGTAAAATTGGGTTTTTGGCACAAAAAGGTGCCACCGAGAAGTGGGACGTGACGCGGGTGCCCGAGGCCGTGGGACGCGGCGTCCCCTCGCTTGGCGCTGATTTTGCATTTTTTTTGAGGGATGCTGAGCCCAAATTTAAGGGTGTCGTGCACCGGGTGGGTCATGGTGCTGCCCATCCCTCTGTGGCACCTCCTGCTCCTCTGAGCTCGGATTAAAGGGGAGGGAGAAGCTTAGACAGGCAGTGTGGGGAGGATGGTTAATCTCCCTCTGCCCCCTTTGGTGAGGAGGGTTTTGGGGTGCTCCCAGGGAGGAATTTAGGGGCTGTTCTCTGGTTTTAACCACTTGATGCCCCTCTTCTCTCCCAGGTCAGCATGATCCCGGGGCATGGGCCGGTGCTGCAGGCGGTGCTGGGAACCTTCCTGCCCTGGGGGCTGACGGCGGCCGGCTCGGCGCTGGTGTTCGTGTTTTCCAGTGGGCAGGTGAGTGCCGGGATCGCGTCCCCCATCCCTGGGAGGTGAGCGGGGTCTGGGCCTGTGCCTGTGCCATGCTCAGTGGTGCCTGGTCCCAAATGTGAGGGACTCAGCGTTGACCCTGAAGGTCCTGGGGGCAGGAGGAGGAAAAAATCCAGCTCATTTCTCTCCTGTGTGTCAACACAGAAGAGAAGGAAATCAAATTCCTGAGCCCAGGCTGTGGTATGTGCTGTAGTGCAGCTCATGGTGTTCGGGAGATGGGGCAGAGCCGCGGGCAGTGCCAGGATTTGGGTCAGCCTGTGCCCACAGCAACCAAAATGCTGATCTCTAGGTCATCCTGTGCTCCAAAATTAAAGGCCTCCCCTTGCTGTTTGTGTTCAAAATCGCCCGGATTCATTTATTATTGATGCCTCCCTCCTGTGATGATTTATTCAGGAGTTTGTTGTGAAGTGAGATTCCCTTTGCAGGAGCAGGTTTGGGCTCTTCCTCGGGGAGGGTGATGTGCTAAAGAGGAGAAATGGCCCTGGGCAGGGTACGAGCTGGGTTTCTGGAGGAGGAATGGCTTTGTCACGAGGAACCAAAATCTTCAAGGAGGGAGGAAATTTGGAGCAGTTCAGGAAATTCAGTTGTATGGACAGGCAAGAGGTTTTGGTTTCCTTTTCCACGTCATCAGAGCATTTTGGCGTGGACCAGAGCCTGGTCCGGGTGGCATCAGTGGGTTGATGTTTTGGGGAGGGAGCAGGGATGTGCCGTGGGGTACATCACCCCAGGACGGGCTCCTCTGCGTGTGGAGCATGGCTCTTGCCTCCGTGCCCAGAAATCACTTGGGTTGCAGAAATGGGGAGGAGAAAACGATCTCCGCGGGGCAGCGGTGCCGCTGGCCTCCCCGCTGTGCGCGGTTTGTGGCGTGGCTGCGTTGTGCTGCTCCTGCCGGGCGTCAACGGTGCATTTTGTGTTTGTTTGTCTTGGTTTTTCTTGCAGAGGAGGATCCTGGATGGGAGCTTAGGCTTCGCTGCAGGGGTAAGTACAGCGTCCTGCTCCTCATCTCTGCCTGCGTTCCCCTGCCGACACCTCTGAACCCCCACCGCGCTTCGTTTGGTTGTGTCCAAGGCGTGAAACTGTGGCTTGAAGTTGTGTTTGGGCTTGTGAACATAGACTTCCTCCTGCTGCCCAGCTGCTGGGGCGATGGGGAGCAGCTGGAGGCTCGTTCAGGCTCATTAAATCTCATTTATTTCCCTTCAGGTGCTGGGTTGCACCTGAGAGCCCCGGGGATGTGCCCCTGGGTGGAGAGCGCGCGGTTCCAGGGTGTGTGGGGGGTGCATGGGGGGTCCTGCTGGGTCCCATTGCTGTGTCCTGCCAGGTTTTGGGGTGTCCTGCAGCCACTCATGCTGAGCTGTGCATGAAGTGGGGGTCTCCTTCTCCCTGTGCACCCCCAAATGCTGCTGATCCAGGTGGGATTTGGCTGTTTGCAGCTCTGGACCAGCTCCTGCTGTCCCCAAAGCAAATCCAGCTGCGCCGAGCCCGCCGTGGTGGGTGACATGAAATGCTCCGGAGCTGGGTTTGCTCCACGCTCCGGAGCTGAGTTTGCTCCCTAGCAAGCTTTCCCAAAACGTGCCCGTGACCCGCTAATGATGCAGATAATCCAACTCATCCGCTGCAGCCGGGCCATCAGTTACAAGTTAATCACTTGCCATAGGAATGGCCCATTCTGGAGCTCACCCTCAGCCCTGCGAGCCAACTCGGAGCCACTGCTGGGGACAGCGTGGGCTGGGCTCACTGTGACACTGCCATCTCCCAAAGCAGCCGGTATGGCTGTCCTGTGGGTACTGGGAGCTACTGGGGGGCATTTGCTGTGGCCAAGGGCTGTTTTGGGTGCTGTCCTGGCACAGCACGTCCTGTCCTTGCTGCGGCCACCGCGTTGTCCTGCCAGCAGCACTGAATCATCCCTGCGTGGCAGAGGTGTGGCTCGGCCCGTCAAGTCCTGCAAATATTTGCTTTTATTTTCCCTCGGCTTCTTTCGATTTGCTGCGCTCAGGGCGAGAAAAGGGGGAATTTTTTCCCCCCCCGTGGCCTCTGGTGGGGAATGTCAGGGAGGAATCGTGCGGTGACAGGTCCTGCTGGCAGGAGGTGCTGCCACCGAAACCACCCACGAGCTGCGATTTGGGAAGGTTTCTAGGGCGCGTTTATGGGCTGCCAAAGCTGGTGCTGGTTGGGGTGAGCTGCTTGTGTCACCCAGTGACAGCTTTTTTTGGAGGAAGGTGCCTGAAGTTTGCAGGTGATTGTGCCACGGTGGCTTCTAGTGCTGCTGGGAGCCGGTCCTGGCTTGGTCATTGAGTGTTTAGGTGGCGGTGATGTGGCAAAAGGAAGCTGGAGGAGGAACTACCTCCTGCCCCTGGGCAAGAGGAACCGTGGGTGGTTTGTGGGTCCCTGTGTGATGGTAGAGGTGGGCCGTGATGGTGGAGCTGGCTGTGCCTGGAGAGGGAACCCAAATCTTAGCTGGGACCCTGCCTCGTCCAGGTTTGTGTTGGGGAAGCCTCAGGAGCACCGTGGGTTCTCTCTGTTTT
>NW_010193972.1:0-2573 GCF_000695765.1 Mesitornis unicolor | reverse complement strand
CGTGTAGGGGAAAAAAAGGGCAATATTGAAACCTATTTGTACTGTTTTCTCTCTCTTCCTCCCTGTAAGAAGCCGCTTTGCTCAGCGCCGTTGCTCTGATCGTGGACTAATCTGCTCTAAGGGATTTCTGTTGAAACACCGTGGCTTTGATGTGGAGCTCTTGCAGACACGGACGGGGATAGAGAGCGGCAGAACTTAACTTCCTCTGGATCTACACCACGAAAGCTGGGCTGCTGGCTTTAATTTAACTCCCCTCGTGCTCTGTCCGAGCCTGAAAACCTCCAGTTCCTGTATTTTCAGAGGCAGAACCTTGCAGTTTTGGTGCTTAGCTCAGATCCCTGTGACTACCTGGGCTCCAGGGAGCATGCACGGTGCAGGATCACTGGTGAAACTGGGTGTGATGGAGCATTTGGTCGTGGTTTGCAAGCTCTGGGAGCTGGCAAAGCAAAATAAACCCAGAATTAACTAAAAAACCTCTCCGTTCAGGTGCCTGAGCTCCAGCTTCTCGCTGCCTCAGTTCCCTCTCTGGAAATTACGGCTCGGCGAGGTTTTTCTATGCGAAAGCCTCCGAGGGGATGTGTTTCCATGGCGACAAGGCTTTGCTTGCTTGGGCATCTGATGTGGAATTCTGGCTTTTATCTTAAACCTCGATCTTCTTAAATAAGCCCCTTTTTTTCAGATGTTCTCTGTTATCTCGGTGTTACCCTGGAGGTGCTGTGCTGGACATCATAAACACTTGCAGTCCTCCTTCCCCACGGCTGTTCCCTTTGCCGGGTCGCAGTTGGATTTCTTCTTCTGCCCCAGGTGAAGCAGAAAATGATGAAGACGCTCTTGAAACCGCACCAGACACGGCTGGGGCTGAATATTCCCTCTTAGCACTGCTTAAAACAGCATCGATAATTTATGCGGGGTCTGCCGAGCCCGCTTCTCGTCCTCGGAGCCTTAATGAAGTCAAGCTGAAAAGTTTGGCAGGAAAAGCCTGCCAGCCTCTCACCTTCCGCTTTTCTTTCCCAAATTGCCAAGGAGATCTCCCGTGCTCGTAAGTGGTTGAGGTTTTCTGATCCGCACGCTGTTCAAGTGGCTGCTTCCCTTGAAGCCGCTGTCCTCGCCTGGAGGAGCGCGATGAGATGTGAGTGCTTGCAGTGGATGAAATAGCTTTAATTTTAACACAGTGACGAGATACCAGACTCGAGACTCCCCCTCCTCAAGTCCAGCAGGACCAGCTGTGGCTATGGATGATGATAATTTCCCTATTTATTCTGTATTTTATTCTGTATTTTATTCAGTATGTTCCTGTGTGGCTCTGAGGCTGTGCAGGCTGAGCTGGGGTGGTCCTGGCTCCATGGTCCAGGTAGGGAGGAGCATCAGCACCCCAGCATTTGGGAGAGCCTGGCCCCATCCAGTCCCTGCCTGAAAGGAGGTGCTGGTGCCCAGCAATGGAGACCTTCAAGCCCTGGGAGAAGTTTTGGGGCATGCCGTGGTTATCCATCTGCTGCCGGGCACGTTTTGAGAGTTTCCCATTGGTGTCGGGACGCAGACCTGGTTTCACTCATTTTTTGTGGCACGAAGCAGTCGGGTTTTGAGCCTGGGTTTTGCCTCTGGTTACATTGATGGAATTGCTTGAAAGAGTCCAGCAGGGCCACAGAGATGCTGGAGGGAGTGGAGCATCTCCTGCTGAGGAGCGGCTGAGGGAGCTGGGGCTCTTGAGCTTGGAGCAGAGGAGACTGAGGGGTGCCCTCATTCCTGGGGATCCATTTGGAAAGGGCAGTGTCAGGAGGAAGGAGCCAGGCTCTGCTCTGGGATGGCCAATGCCAGGACAAGGGGCAATGGTCCCAAGCTGGAGCACAGGAGGTTCAAGCTGAAGATGAGGCCAAAGTTTGTGGGTGTGAGGGTTCTGGAGCATGGCCCAGGCTGCCCAGAGAGGTTGTGGAGTCTCCTTGTGTGGAGACACCCAAAGCCCTGGCCGTGTTCCTGTGTGACTGCTCTGGTGATCCTGCTGTGGCAGGGGTTGCACTGGGGGAGCTTTGAGGTCCCTTCCAACTCCTGACATCCTGGGATTCTGTGATGTATCCCACGGAAGGCTTTGAGTTCCCCATAACCTGGGGATGCTTTGGAGCCGCAGTTTTAGATCTGCAGCTTTAGAGGCACACTGTGTGCTCTCCTCCCCCATCGCCCACAGCTTGTTTGCCCAAGAACGAGTGGATTTACGGCATCGTTGCATCTTGGCTCCGCAGCACCAAGTCTGGCTGTGAAAAATGCCCAAATCCAGTTTGGCAGGAGGCGCGCGTCCCGGTGCCAGCGCTGCGGGTCCCCGCTCCCCGTCTCGGCTGGTGCGAGGGGAAGGCGCTGTGCAGAAAATCGTACCCTCTGCTACAGCGGCTTCGGCTTCGGTTGATCTGAGGAGGGCCCGGGCAGGGTTTTATTTCTGTTTAATTTTGGTGACGTTGCTGGAGTCTGTGTTCCTGTTCCTGGCTGGAAAATGGCAAAGCTTTGAAATAGTGTGATTTTTATTTTATTTTATATCTTTATACTTTATTATTTTATCTTTTTGTACTTTATTTTTTATCTTTTTG
>NW_010193971.1:51387-83559 GCF_000695765.1 Mesitornis unicolor | reverse complement strand
AATGAGTAACAATATCAACGCCAACAATCTCAACACAGACTCGTCCTCCTCCCCCGTCAATGTGCCCAAGATGGATGCGCTCATCATCCCGGTGACCATGGAGGTGCCCTGCGATAGCCGTGGACAACGCATGTGGTGGGCTTTCCTCGCCTCATCCATGGTCACTTTCTTTGGGGGACTGTTTATCATCCTGCTGTGGAGGACCCTCAAGTACCTGTGGACTGTCTGCTGCCACTGCGGGGTCAAAAACAAGGTAAACCCTCCCCCTCCCCTTCCTCTCCTGGTGCCGGTGATGGTTTGGTGCGGTGGTGGTGATGGTGAGGAGGAGTAGTAGGAGTGGACACCTGGGCGAGGTGGCACTGGAGGAGATGCCTGGGGCTGTTGTTGGATGGCAGTGTGCTGTCCGCTGTTGTGGTAGGGTCACCGCGGGCTGTCAGGAGATGCAACATGGGGAGCATGCCTGGAGGGGCCAAGTGTTGGGTGCAGCCCTGAGGTGCCGCTCTGTCCCCCTCTCTCCCTCCCACCTCACACTTTCATCTGGTGGCAGGAAAGTTACTGCTGGTGTTGGCTCACCCTCTCGGCAAGGCACACATTGGCATGGTGGGATTATGTGGTTTGGAAGTTGATGCGCACACCCGGGACTGCATATGTTGACAGGGTGGGAGTGCTTATTTGCTAATCTAGACTCTCAATTCTCTTACGGAATGAGAAACTTTGGCAAAATATAAAAGGTAAACTTCTCACTCGAGTAAAGCTTTTAAAGCTTGTTCCACTCTCCGAGAATCTTTGACACTTCTGTTTGATAAATGTAGATATCTAGAAGTATTTAGTACATTTGTAAGTAACACACTAGATCAATATTCTTTTAATCTAAGGCAACATCTCTGCCCCCTTGAGTTTTGCCTATTACCGGCTGGAAGAAAGCGTGGTACGTGAAGTAAGGTCAGCTCCTGGTTTGAAGCGTCTCTTTCAAACCAAAGCTAAGAACTTGCTCAGGTCCAGACTTTCATTTTTGTTTAAGACAAATGGGATAGAAAGTGTTAAGACTTTATATTTGTGAAAGTGGATTTTGACAGACCCCAAAATAGACCAGCAGCTGGAGTTTCTCCCCTTCCCTTTTCACATTTTTTGGATTACAAATGGAATAATATATGCTTCAGTTATTCCTGGCACACAGACACCCACAAAAACACACACACCTTTTAATATATGGTTGCTAGGTTGCTGGCTTGCTTTGACGTACAGTGAGCTGTCTTTCCCCTTCTCCTGTCCCCTCCCCCTAAACACACTTGGTACAGCACATAACCCAGCTGTATGAAGGATCTAACCCTTAGGGGAAACCAGAAACAAAGTCAGAGTGTGAGAAGTTACGGTACTTGTTTGTCTTGGTTTTGTATTTGGTTTTAGCAAGGTAGGCGTCCACTCTGGATTGCCTAAACGAACCTCCGCATTCCAGTTGGAAGTAGAACAGTGAACTTGGCCTATCTATGGAAGAAGTGATTGCTAGAGATAAGGAATACATAAAAGCTTTTCACTCAACCTCAAGCTTCCGAAAATCTACCAGAGGGTATCACTTCTCTGTAAGCATTTTTAATTTTGTTCAAAACCAAACCTGAACTTAGAGAGGTGTTAGCCAGGTATGATGACAAAGCTCAAATGATTTATAATAGTAAGTGTGTTTTGTCAAATACCATTTCCTACAACTGTAGAAGGTGATTTTCAAGAGTGGGTGGGTAGTTAAGACTTACCTTCAGTTTCTTCTGTGTGTATTTAACGTTTTCCTCTCCATATGACAAGGCAGATCTGCAAGGGCTATTGAGGATCTTGACGAAAAAGCAAATCCTACAGGTTATCACCTTGTGCTTCTTTCCTCGTGAAAATGAAAAGTTGGAGGCTTATACACAGACCTCTTACTCATAGTGTCTTGGTGGATATTGTTAGTCTGCTAGTCCATTGTTGGAACATAGTTAAAGCAGCTCATTAATTTCTTAACCAGTACAGAAAAGCTTATCCCAATTGTCTTTAAAACTTCTTAGGCTAAATGTATCTGCTTGCTAAATAACAGATATCATGCAGGAGTTCCAACACTTCCACTCTGAATGATATGATGTACTGCGGCTATGTCACGTTGTAGGATTTGAGTTTGTTTCATGTTTGAGACCTGTAGTAGCTATGTCCATGAATATCATTCCCTGGGGCAGGAGGATGAATGACTCTGCAGGTAGGGGGAGATATATGTCTCTGTTTGGATTGTATTTGTCCACTCTTAAGGGTTTTCAAGCCTCTGAGGAAGACGACCATTCAAGGGTGGATCCTGACTTCCTTTCATGCTAAAATGGGTAATTGGAGAGAATTCTGTGTGTTAGGAGTGACTAGTTACTGCAAAACACTTTTCTAGTATTTAGGGTATAAGGCTAATTGAAGTAACGACTGAAAATATCTTTAACTTTGCTGTTATCAGACACGTGCTTTGTGCTGCGTGGTAACTTGGGAAAGGCTGCCGAGGCTGCAGGTTAAAAATGCAAATGCATATATATGCTATGTTGGCTTTATTGGACCTGCTAGCAAAAGCAATTTTACAAGAAGCAGCTCCTCCTACTGTGGGACTGAAGAAGTTTTCTGCATGTTGGGACCTTTCCTTTCCTGTGCTGCCTCTCCAGCTGCCCTGCAGGTTGTCGCAGAGTTAAGTTATTCAACATCGCCTCAGTATCTGCATAATGAGTGGTCCCAGCGAGCGCGCTAAAAGAAATCTTTCTCATGTCTGCTTTCTGCAGCTTCTTACTGGATAATTCACATATACATGTGGATTATATATATGTGAATAATTCACAGAATTACCAAGCTAACACCTGTGTCCATATATGTTATCGCAAGGAAATGCAAAAAGTTTCATTTTTTTATCCCTGCTATATTCTGAACACAACATTGTATTCCTCAGGTTTGTCAGTGATGGTCAACTTGATTTTGGGATGTGACACATTTTAATGGCTGTATAGAAGGATTTAGAAGGTGTGGGGTTCTTTTTATTTTTATTTTTTTCTTCTTAAGTCATTGAATTTAAGGTTTGAATTTAAAAACACTTGCTGGTATGAAATTTTTCTACAGTTTTTTTTTTTCTTGGAGATTAAAGTCAAGATACTTTAAGTCAAGAATACAAAAACTATTGGTAACAGAATGATAAATGTTGGCCCTTAAAATTCCATATCCAATTCATGTCATTGCATATTAATAGAACATTAATATTAATCATGTATTAAATCATGTATTAAAAATGATTGCTGAAGTTTTAGGATTTTTATGCTTCATGCTTGCTTTGTGAGATGACATTTTTAAAAACCTGCCAAAAAGAAAAATGTAAATCTTGCCCTCTGTTGTTAGTGTTTCATGAATTGTGACAGTCATTGCAATTGAAGCCCTTGTATTAATTTATTTAATATGGTATATAATTTTACATGCAGTTCTTCCAAAATTAGCTATAGTCATATTGTAGAGACTTAACAACTGCTGTTTTTCTCCTCAGTGTTTACATTTGCATTTTAAGGAATGCTTAGACTTGTTAAAGAACTTGTCTTCTCTTAGCATTTTCTTTGTCCCTTGACCAACTCATTCCTGTTTGTACATGAAAAGTAGAATGTGAGACTTAAATTCAGTGGGCTGGATTCTGACACCATTAGTTGTTCTTGTTTCTTAAAATAACAGAAAATTAAGTATGCATGGTGAAGTACACAGTACACATAGTGGCTAAATGTGCATTATAGGAACTGTAGTTCTTTGATTATATGGATCTGCTACTGCATTTTCTCTGCTCCTAAAGGACAGTTTCTACTGACATCTGCTACTTTGTTTTGGCTTTGAACAAACTCTTAGAGAAGGAGCAGTAGTAGAAAGAGAGAGCCCCGGTTTGGTGCACAGCTGGCTCCTGAAGCTGACCAGTGCAGAATTCAGTGAAATTTGTAGCTTTTTTGAAGAGTATGATACTTGCTGCTCCTTGGCTCCCCAAAGAGTGGTACCTCTTATGTACCTCATGTCTTCAAGGCTCTTACAGGTAGAATCTATCTTTATTGCTATGTTCCTGTTGGAATTATTTCAGCGTTTGAGTTTCTCCCCACTACAAACCTGGACTATATATATATCTGTCTATCTATATATCTATCTATCGATCTAGATATAGAATGAAATTACACTATGTTTATAGATGGAAGTTGCTAGCCTGAAATGACAAGCCATAATAGTCTTCTTTGATATTGGTCTACATACTTTGGAAGCTTAATAAAATGTGCAGTGGTAGATTTGGTCAGTAGAAACCCATCAACGTACCCATTTGTTTAGAATAGAAAAATTGAAATTTTACTGGTAGTACAATACTTGCAGATGTCTTCTTTGAGATGTTAAGAATTTTCACCCAGACGTCAAATGCCTGAGAAAATTTGTAAGTGGAAAAACATCAGTTTTCCCTAAATGTTTCTACCAAACTGGTTCTCATATGGCTAAGTTTGTTGATTTCCTAGCAATATCTGTGTAAACCTCCTCTGCAAATAAAATTAAAGAAACAAACTCAAAACCAAGCACTGTGTATTTAGAAAAGTATGAGTGTAAATTGAAGGGCACTTGTGGACGCATAATGCAGGAGCTCCCTTCATTTAACTCTGTGTGTGGAAATCTCACCTTGACTCTCTCGAAGATGTACCAAGCAGAAGCGTATGAACAACTGGAAGGCTCAAGGGATTAGCTGTGGACTGTAATGCATTTCGCTCATTAGTCACATGTGCAGCCTGGCTCAAGGCACCGAATCGTTCCTGTCTCATGGCTATCAGGTGGTCTGCACGTAATTACTCCATGAGCGTCCCACTGGACAGGTTGCCAATTGAGAGATGGACTTGGTGGAGAGGTCAAGGACTGAAAGAAAAGGGGCTCACAGCTCTTTGCAGATGATGTTTCAGCAAGTGAAAAAAGACACTGGTATGGAGTGTGCTGTTGGTTTCGATGCTGTGAAAAGATGACCCTTTTGGCTCTCTGGAGCTCATAATGGATTTCACATTTTATAAACACATGCTAAAATTGGTTTTGCATGCCGAAAAAAAATATGGACAAGGATTTAAGCTGTAAACCAATCTCGACTGAAATGTTATTTTGATGCAATATCATACTTATTTTCAAGGCTTTGCAACACATGCATTTAAGGAGAAAATCTGTGCTCAAAAGGAATTTGCAATTGTCACACGTTTGCAAATCTGTAAATGCTGGTTTGAAACCATTAAATTTCACAGTTTTTTTCCAGTTTAGCTCAATATTAGAAAGGCCTGTAATAGGGAACAAAAAGCTTTTAAATAACTATGGTCTATATATGTAGTTTTGATGTGGTGAGATTTCTGAATGCAGAATGAGGGCAGTTTACAGCCCCAGAGATAGAAACACTAAAAAATTTAGAGTGCACTAATTCTAAGTATAGCCTCTGTAGGGACAAGATCTAATGATTGTAGTTTGAAAAGCAATGATGTTCCGTGTCTGTCCTGTATTATCGCAAGAAAGTGGATTGTGAATCTTAGTTATTGAGTGTCCTTCCTGGGACAAATTTTAAAAGAAGCCATCATCTCTAGTCAGCAGGTAAAATACAGAGCAATGGTCAGTGTTCCTTCAGAGACTGGCTCTGCTGTTCTGTGGAATCCATCTCAGATTGACAAGAGTTTATGTGAATTTCAGGGTTGGTTGGTCATAATTCTTTGACAAGATTAGGCTGTGGTTCAGAAGCAGTGAGGCATTCTGTAGTGTGAGATTGTAGGACAGAAGTTCCATAGAACCAAGTGAGAAGTAGACATAAAAATATTTCTGGGTGAAATTAGGGGATAAAGCATCCTTTCGGTTCTATTAGACATACCTGGTCACGTTACATAAGATGATGTGTTTCACATGTATGAAAATTACCAAATTATGCCAAGTCTGACAAGGACACAGTGAATACAGCTTGTGGGGTTTTTCTAAGGGAAAGATTGCTGAAATGTTGTGTGTGGGTGTTAATGGTTAAAAAATACTTTTCTCCCCCACGTATCATTTCAGTGACAAAAAGAAAAGGACTACACTTAAAAAAGCTATCGTAAAATGCTCTGTTTTGTAATGAGTTCATATGCCACTACATGGTTGAAGGCTTCATGTCTGACTCTTCCACATGCCCTGCAAAGTGAGAGCAGAATGCTATTAGATCACAAGACTAGGCTGGCGTTCATACAAACTTTACACAGGGCTACGTACACAAATTTCAGGTTAGACTGTATGCTCTGGAAGTGCGAGTACTCTGTTTGTGGCACATAGGTCGTCTCAGGTGACAAGGGAAGGTAGTCATCCAGCAGAAGTTTGTTTTGATATAGCTGAATGAATAAATAAGAAAACAAGATACCTATCTTCCTTGCCTGTCAGAGATATATTGGTCAGGAAGGGCCCGTTTTGAATCCTGATGGTATTTATAGCTTGAGAATACATCGGGTTTGCATCGTGAGAGGAACACTTTATTCCCATATATAGTATGCATGGCTCAGTTTAAATAAATGTGCTGCCACTGAAATGTGTTGAGTTCAGTTTGCTTTGAGATAATATATGGCACGTATTTGTTTGAGAGTTACAGAAACAGAGAGCGTTATCCAAAGGCTGTTGAATTAGAGGGAGGCCATCCTAATAACTTCAATGGTTTTGGACACAGGCCTAGATGTTCATAGTGTTCTAGATGAATCAGATATTTTTTTCCAAATGATTCTTATGTTAACATTCTAAGCTTTTAAAAGCTTTTTTCTTTTATTGTAGCAAGGTGTATTTACTTGGCTTCTGGCCATTATGTCTGGGCTTTCAACATTAGAAAGATAATATTTTAAAATCACACAAGATACATTTACATTCCAGTTAAGACTTACACCTTCTGCCAGGCACCTCTTGGAAATCAAACTTTGGGTGCTTGACCTACTAATGGTATCCTATCATGGCATCTCTCCTGTAAGCTGGTGTGCAACAGCAGATATTGACTCTTTTTTTTTTTTAGAGCAGCAGTAAGTGCACATTTAGTGGAAGTGGCAAGGGTCTCCTCGCCCCATGGTTTGCATGCAGGACAGAGACGTATGTGCAGCTGCAGCCCTGCACCCTGGAAATCCCGTTGCATGTCCTTAACTTCACTACCTCATTTAAATATCAGAACTGCTAAAATACAGTGGAGAAAAAAGGAAAAATCTCATCACCAGCCCAGAAGAGTGTTGAGAAGTACTGTAACATCATAAACAATTGTAGCATAACACAGCAACTGGGCCAGAATTTGAGTGACTTGTCACTCTGTTAGAGACAGGTCTATTGTATTGCATTTTTATTGCTTTTGATATACCCAAGAATAAATTCACAGTACAGTTTTGTTCCCTTTTGTCCAAACAAATACTGACTAAATATTTGGCATTTTCTTTCATGTTATATTGCATTCTTTTTTCATGATAGTTTACATTTTCATGTAATGATTTATCTCTTATTTGTTAAACTGAAAAGGTGACTCTAAATTTCCTATTAATGAGAGTAACTCTAGCACTACTGGTTTTGGATTAATTTTCTATTTTAAGTACAGGAGAAACATTATTATAGATATATCTTTTTAATGAACTATCTGCAAATGGTGACAATGTTGCAGAAATGAAGTGAAATAGATTATGATTCTTTGTATAAGCATCTTATATTTTTTTCTACTATGAACTCTGTTAAACTCCGTTGTGATTATGCACAGATATTCTGTTAGACAGAAATTATTTGAAACAGGTTACTAGCTTCTTTTACCTATAATCTTAGCTGTTGTAGAGCACTTCAGATGCTATTGAATAGCGTGGAAAATCCTTTGGCTACAAGTGATTTGACATTATATTCTTGAAAGTGCGTTTGCTGATCAACAGGCAGGTATCGTGTGATGTTTTAACATTTTCTAGGTTATACTATAAATATTGTTTAATGAAAAACCCCATAAACTCTACTTAAGTTTTAAGGGCTGAAGGAAAAAACAACAACTCGTTTTTCCTTTTCTTTTGAATCACAAGAACAGCATAGTTAAGAGGAAATATTGCAGGGTCTGTCTGTATGCGGTGCAAACATTTTTCCATATGAGGGCACTTTTTTCATGCTTTGATTGTACACTTCTGATAAATTGATTTTATGTGGGAAGTTTTTACCAGCTTTTTGTGTTACTTTTCTTCTATTCCAAATACATTTATATCCAGAAGCTTCTGAATCCTTCAGCATCAGAAACTAGTGGACTGCTGGTTTTCTGTTCACGTTATTTTCACATCACTTAAGGCTCTCAGCAATAATGGATACTTGTTTCCTTGGGTCCTTTACTGTCTGCAGGATAAGATTATAGTCACTGTTTGTTATGTTTGGCTTTATTTAGAGGGATGTGGATTATATGTTTAAGGAATGATGTCTTTCTTTGAGAGAAGGTGGTTTTTGATTTAAGGCCATACAAAATTTTACCTGCCTAAATGCTCTTTCTGCTCCTCTGACTCTGCCTTGTATGTGTAAGTTATGGTGTTTTCTTGTGAGTCAGAAGTGCAGAATTCCTATTGCAGATCAGTTGTTCCTAAAAGAAAAAAACACTAAAAACTTCACAGTTTTGGTATTTGCACAAATAATTTTAGTTGCTTTGCTGAAATGTGTCCCTAGGATATAATGAAGTTTTAATTTACTAGAAGTGGAAAACGCTGTCCCAGATGTGGAGCTTTGACTCTGCCTGTATGGTTTAAGTGATAAAATTTTAATGTTAACTTAAAATAATACATACTATAGGAACACTTTAGTATCTTTGAGTTGCCAGCTGAGTGATAAGATGTGATTCCAGGAGCAGAAAAAAATTTAAGAATTGATTTTTCTGATTTCCAACTGATGGCATTATGTTTGTTATTAAGTTATGCATAATTTCTAAATAAAGCTCACACAGCAGTTTAGGTTAATATGTGGGACTTAAGTCAACCCTTGCACGAAACAGCTGTTTAGACACCAAAATTTGTATTTAAGATCTGAATAAGGAGTTTGTAAAATTACACACTGTTTTAAAACTCTTTAAAGCAGCAGTGTCTCTTGTTTTAACATCAGATACTCTAATTTTCATTTATGTAAAAAGTCGAAACACACTCCCTAATCAAAAGTATTTATTTCAAGCTGATTACACTTAGAAATAAGTTTAATAAAAAGTAAGTTAGTTAAAAAATATTTTTTTTTCATGCTTCCATCTTGAAATTGTGGGGGTAATCAGAACATGCTATCATTTCTATGGTTAAAGTTGCTTTAATAAAGCTGAGTTCAAGCTTTTGCCTTTATTGACTGTCCATGCGATTATTTGTCTTTGGGTTTGTGTTCTTTAAAGTGAGAAATACTAATGGCTAAAAGTGAATAGATCTTAATCTTGCTCTTGTGCTAGCTGTGTACAAAAGTGAAATGTATCCTTACAACTGATTGCAGAAATTCTGTTTAGGGACCTTTCTTTCATATTAAAGAACGGTCGAATGAGAGAATGTATATTCATAATTTGTAGAGGTGGAAAATAGTTCAAGTTCTAGGGTGAAATGTTCACTTATTTTTTTAAATGACACAGTAAACCTAGAATTTTGTAGGCCTGTCTAGTTGCTTTTTATACACAGAGAAATAGAATATTCAGTTTTGAAATAGCTAATATTTCTGCCTGCAACAGCTCAAGGGTACTACAGAAAAGACTCCAGACTTGCACTGAGAGTAAACCTGCTGAGTTAATAATTGCTAAAATTCTTCACTACTGATCAGCCAGGGTATTGCTGAGTCTTGCTGAGGGGTGGGTCCCATTGCACAGAGAACTGATGTAAGGGGTGGTGGTGGGTGTGTTGAAGGGTGAGGAGAAGGGATGGAATTGTGGTGGATAGAGCTCCAGGCTGTTGTTCTGCACTTAACTGTGCTGCATCTCTGTGCTCTTGAGATGGTAGGGGAATACCAATTTGATTTAGAGCATGCCTGACTGTGTGATTATTTCTGTGATGATGTCTGAGCCATATTATGCAGTGTTTACATCTACTTTATGTCTTGGTATGAAGTGAAGGTGATGTAAACCATACCTGCTCTGACCTAATGCCTGTTGAAGGTAAGTTACATCACTTACCACTTCTTAAAAAACAAATTTAATCCATCAGAGCAAGTTAGGTGTTTTGGGGCAGCAGTATTTTTTATTTAGTCTTCTATGATGGGACTTACCATGCTGAGGTGATGGTTTGACAGCACTAATAAATCCAAACTTTAAAGTCTCTGAGGAGACTTGCTGTGAGATACCTGACCTGTGTTGAGGACAACCTGTGACTGTCAGGTGGTAGTAGCTCCAGGTACTCAAATGTTGTGTTTTTAGGCATTTTTACTGAGCAGAAAGAATTTCATAGGTAAAAGTTGAATGAAAGAAAAGTTTTAAAAGTGAGGTTGTTTTATATTAACATGTCAGATATTAATTTCATTACGTCCTTTGGTGAATATGGTTTTGTTCACTCCAACATTTCAGTTGGATGAGGAATGCACTTTTGAAAGTAAACTAGCTTTTCCAGCATGATTAAGTGGATTCCCTCCAGGTGAAACTGTAGGAAGAGAAGCTGCAGGAGCACACCTGATCTGCTCCAGTTTTTAATGGTCTTCGGTCCCCACAGCTGGGCTAGATTGGTCTTAAAGGTATTCATGTTGAAGTACAGAGCATATGGAGCTCTTAGGTTCTCTTATTGTGTTTCCCTCCTCGTAATGGTGAAGTTAGCTATATCTTCAGGGTAAATTCCCATATGAGCTTTTTCGTAAGCTTCTGGCTTTGTCTTCTTTTCTTTTTAATTTGATTTTTTTTTAAGCTAGTTTACAATGCCTGTATAGCTTCCTAAAACAGCTTGTCTTTATTTTATTATGCCATAACACTGACTTCAGCACTCAGCTTGTGCCTGTGGGCTTTCTGTTTGTGCCCTGGCTGTTCTGGCCCTGGCAGGCTGCTCTGCCCCAGGCAAGCTGGCTGCTGAGGATGTGATGGTTGACCAGCAGGTTGGCAAAGGTGGTAGTAAGACTCTGACTGCGGATAAAATCTTACTGCCTTAAAATATCACAGTTACTGGGCTGTGACAGAACTATTGATTGATTTTGGTATAACTATTCACAAATTACTTTTTTTTTTTAATTGATCTTCTGAGAATTTTGGTATATGTATGAAGTCTGTATAGATAAAGATATTATTACTTGTCCTGACTGAGGAGGAAGAAAATGGGTTCAGGACAGGTTGTTCAAAGCAGTTGTTGCCTATTTGATCTAGGCTAACAGGTGGTAAAGATGGGTGCCCAGACTGTTTTCAGGTTGCTTTTCCTATCACCAGGAACTTTAGCTACAGAGCTTTCATTTTCAAAACATTTATTAGAAATGGAGAGAAAGGTAATGATAGCTTCAGTTAAAGTACTAGAAAAGCTTCTGGCAATATAAACAGGCTTATAAAGATTGTGTCTCGTGTATTTATATTCTCTCAGCTCAGTAAAAAATATTGATGAATAAGTAGTAGAGGAACAATTTTAAATGTGGGCTTTTTCATAATGATATTTCTCAGATTGAATTATCTTTTCCTAGGGACAAATATTTTTGGTCCTGGGAATGAATTGTTTTCAGCAGTGAATGTAAGAGTAGTTTCTGTTGGTTTGTAAAATACTCTGCATTTCAAGTAGTATGTAAATATAGGTTATAGAAAAAAAAAATGCCCATGACGTTTAAAATTGATGGGTCTAACAGTTATAGGTAAATGAGGATATAATGTACTCTGAGAGCTGATGGAAATGACAGTTCACCTAACCTCAGAACAAATTGTGTCTTAAGACCATGGCAGTGTTTTGGCCATTATTATCAATTAAAGTAGAGGACTCTTCACCTCTGTAATTGATGTTGATTTCTGGATGTCTGCTTTTACGTGATCAACTTATTTTGGCTTATTTGAGCTCATTTCTAATAATTTAAAAGAATATCACATTAAACTAAAGTATTAGACAATCATTTTATTAAAAATAAACCACAATTGCTTTAAATTAAAATAGCGGTTTAGTTCAGTGCAAAAATAGTGGTTTAATTCAGTGTAGAAAATGCTACATTGATGTAAAGCATTTTTTTTTTTAAAACATTAGATTCTTAAGAATTTAATTATAGCTTGTTTTTATTTGTCTTCTGGCCTCAGGCTTTGGATTAGATTATGTAGTCTTGAGTTGTCATTCTTTAAGTGTGTCACCAGGTTCTGAAGGTGAAAACCTGAGATTCTTGTGTAGTTGTGTGACACTGGGAGCTAAAACTTCCTGAAAATGTTTTAATACTGGGAGAGATGCAGTGTAGCCATTATGGAGACAGGCTCTGGAGAGGTAAGAGCACTCATTGTAAGTTGGTTTGTGTTTCATAGTGATATGTTTGAAGTAAAATTAATTCCTCCACTGTATGGCAATTCTTCTGCACCATTTAGGTTCCATTTAAAGGGCTGAAAGGCTTTTGGTTTTTGTGTTTTATGCAAGTGGGAAAATTAATTACTAGGGCTCTAGGATATTGTTTTACAGTGTTCTACTTTATACACGGAGTGTTGTGTATTCAAAATTGGACTTAACAATTTAAAAGGTCTATCTGAACTATTTTTATTATTGTAGTATTCAGAGGCCACATGATTTCGCAGGCTTAGTTATGCCAGATCCTATTACCAGCTTTGACAAAGCAGAGATCCTCTGCCTCATGCACCTTACGATCTAAAAGCAGATAATGAGGAGAAAGCCAGGAGAGGAGGAGGGTTCTGAAAGAACTGGTTTTAAAGCAACCTAGTGATCAAGATAAGAAGATGATTTAAGTAATGGACATCCGCTCACCCCATTTGTTAGATTTACGAAGGGAATATGGTTTGTGAGTCCATTAGAGATGTTACTATTTTTAAAGAACTACAGGTGGTTAAAACTTGCTGTGCCATACCAAGTTCCCTTCTTGAAGATTTATTATTCACATAATCGGAGAATAAAGGAATTAAAAAAAATCTTTTAGTTTGGATGTAATGAAATTTTCGCTGTAGTGTGCTGAGGAATTTTTAAGACTAGAAAAATAACATGGTGAAGGGAATGAAGACAGATGACAAGAAGAATGGAATCTGTGTAGATCAGTATACAGTGTACGGTATTCAATTTATCTATGTGCAGACACTTTAAATATCCTTGCCCCATTGCCATTAAAAAGAAAAATCAACCCGTTTTGAGTGTTCAATCCACTCTGGATGTAAAGAATAATGTTACTTTTAGAATCTAGGAAGGTTCCCAGTTAAACATATGCTTCTTGATTGTGCTATTTTTAGCTTCTTTGAACAACACATGTCTCCCCAGATATTTATTTATGAATGTTGTATTCTGTTCTTAAAAGGAAAATCTCTCCATCTCTAAATTCTTTTTCTGTATCCAAGAAAGGAAAGAACCATGGCTCTTGTCACTGCTTTACTTCTTTGAAATCCTAGGAGATGGGGTGAATTAATTAAATCTAAAACGGACCCATCTGGTAGTGCTAGTGATGCCAGGGGAGAAGAACAGGTGAAAGAAACTGAGCCAGAATAAACATATAATGCATTATATAACCTGTAATGTAATTTGTGGCACATCACGAACAGAAGAGTAATCTTGATTTTAGAGTATTTACTTTTTGTGTAGTGTTGCTTTTAAATCAAAGGGCTAATGTGATAGTTTGAAATGCTTGTTTCTGTTGGATTGCTAAAGAGCTAAATATTTTTTTTCATTATTAATAAGACAGCTGTATTTTAATCTATTCTATAAAAAGATACAATTCCTTGTATGAGTTTGCTTGAAAATAAATGGGTTGACATTGTTTGGAACCAAATGAAACAATGTGACTATTTCAGAAAAATGGTATACCTGTTTAAAATTTGGAAAAATATTATCCAAACTAAAGATTGTGAAAGGTATGCTCCCAACTTAGTTTTGCCCCCAAATTTATGTTTGTCTAAGAAGAGAGCAAAATCTCTATGCAGACATTTTGGCTGCCAAAAATCACCTTGTTCTTTAGGTTCTCTGCAATACTTTCAATGTAGTCATTGCATCACTGGGAATAGGAATGTAAGAATGACTGTAAAATTGAATTGTATTACCTGATGTGGGAGGCATGCAAAAGGTAAGCAGTACAAATACTGGGAAGAAGTGAATTAGATTAGAAAAATAATGGCAATAAAGAGATTAAAGAACGGTGCCTATTTGCAATGCAGGGTTTGTAGTTTGGCAGGCTCCTTAGCACACATTCCATTTTTACTATGGCACCAGTTAGATGTGATTTCTGTGTCACTGCCTATGTTGGGGAGTGTATGTCTGATAATGCATGATCTTTGAGAAAGTGTATTTCGTGAGGGTAGGGCAAGTGCCTGGGCCTTCTGGCATGACTTTAAAAGAATTGGAGAAAGTAGGCCATAGAGCTTTTTGTGAACTTAGAAGCTTAGTAGCTAGATTTTTATCCAGCTTTAAAAAAAAAAATGAAAAAATCTTAATACCTACCATCCTCATCTATCCTTTTTTTTGCTGCATCCTCTGTGCTTTTATTTCTTGCTGCTTAAGTTTCACTTTTTTGTAGCTTAAAAAAACCCCAACAAACCACAGAAAGAATATTTCACATCAAGGTTGGATGGAGCTTGTTTCATTTGTCTCACTTGAATTGCCAGCCCTCAAGTGAAAGACTCTAGGTGGCTTGTAAGATTACATAAATCTTGCTTGTCTTTTCATAGTGGATAGGATTGAATTCCATTTTTAATGAATTTTTTTCAGAGAAATACAGCTGTGCCAAAATTGCAATACTTACAAAACTTTCAGTTTATCTGTGTTTCATTAACTGAGGGAGGGGAACAGATGATAATGAAACTCCTTTATTTTTGTTTTGGTTTTGGTTTTGTCAGGGAATAAATATTTGACTTTTTAGTCTTATATTTTGTTTCATCTTGTGAATTTAAAGCCAAAGCCAGTTAATTGCTTGAATCTCATTCTTCTTTAAGGATTCTTATTTTGACAAGTCTTTATAGTTTTCAGGATTTCTTTCCATATTTGAAGAAAATTCTGTACTTTACATAAATTCTGTTCTCTGTCCAGCTGTATTCTCTGAATGTTTTCATTCCTAGTGTATGGCTATGTAAATAGGTATGTGCACAATACATATTTTTATATATATGTGGCCAAATTTTTTTTTGAACAATTACACTGAAGTTAGGTGTTTTAACAATGTGCTGCTCTAGCAGAGTAAGTGTTATGCTCAATTTGATGTCTGTACTAGATTGTGGAGAGCATTGCAAGAATAGGCATTTAAATATGTTTCTCCCTTGTGGAGATATGATAAATCCTACAAACCCCCTCAAATCAATTGATTAGATGTCAATAAGGAAGGATTTAGCAGCTAAATAGCTATAAAAGCTGTGGTCAGTCATTTAATATGTTGCATTGGCTTTTAATAGTTCTGTTTTCATGTAATTGTAGACTTGTTAAAGATTTTTTGTGGTTTATTTGTTGAGATAGCTATTATAGCAGAGACATGCAAGTACATTGTAACGCACATACTTACTGAATGATAAGGTCTTGGGAAATTTAACACAGCTATTCAAGACTGGAGTGAAAGAAAGAAGTGGCAGTATGAGAGCAATATACATCACAGAAGTAGCTGCTCTGAGAAGACAGTGAAAAGAAAATGTTGAATATTACATAATTTTTAAGTGCTTAGTGCATTCATACCTTTCTAGGGCATTCCTATGCTATTGTTTTTTATCAGTGTGCCTGTTGGTGTGTTATACAGTTAACTTAATTCTTCAGTGCAATGTTCTTGGACTTTGCTTTTTAATGTTGTGTTCTTTCATCTCATCTGAAGTTTATGCTTTCAACACAGAACGAGGTATGTGTGGCAATAAATTACATAAAGATTATAGTTCCATGTTTGGAAGTTGTGATGTGTTCTTGTTCACAGAATCACAGAATGTTAGGAGTTGGAAGGGACCTCGAAAGATCATCCAGTCCAACCCCTGCCAGAGCAGGATCACCTAGACTAGGTTGCACAGGAACGCATTCGGGCGGGTTTTGAATGTCTTCAGAGAAGGAGACTCCACAACCTCTCTGGGCAGCCTGGTCCAGTGCTCCATAACCCTTACAGTAAAAAAGTTTTTCCTCGTGTTCAAATTGATACTCCTATGCTCCAGCTTGCTCCCATTGCCCCTTGTCCTATCATTGGCTATCACTGAGAAGAGCCTGGCTCCTTCCTCCTGACACTCGCCCTTTACAAATTTATAAACATTAATGAGGTCACCCCTCAGTCTCCCCTTCTCCAAGCTAAAGAGACCCAGCTCCCTCAGCCACTCCTCATAAGGGAGATGCTCCACTCCCTCGATCATCTTTGTGGCTCTGCACTGGATTCTTTCAAGCAATTCCCTGTCCTTCTTGAACTGAGGGGCCAAGAACTAAACACAATATTCCAGATATGGTCTCAGCAGGGCAGAGTAGAGCGGGAGGAGAACCTCTCTCGACCTACTGACCACAGCCCTTCTGATACACCCCAGGATGCCATTGGCCTTCTTGTCTGCGAGGGCTCGTTGCTGGCTCATGGTCATCCTGCTGTCCACCAGGATCCCCAGATCCCTTTCCCCTGTGCTACATGGGGTTGTTCTTCCCCAGATGCAGCACTCTACACTTGCCCTTGTTGAATTTCATTAATTTTTTTCTTACCCAACTCTCCAGCCTGTCCAGGTCTTGCTGAATGGCAGCACAGCCTTCTGGAGTTTCAGCCACTCGTCACAGTTTTGTGTCATCAGCAAACTTGCTGACAGTGCACTCTGTTCCCTCGTCCAGGTCATTGATGAATATATTGAATAGTACTGGTCCCAGTACCGAGCCCTGGGGGACTCCACTAGATACAGGCCTCTAACTTGACTCTGTGTCATTGACCACAACTCTCTGACTTCTTTCCTTCAACCAGTTCACAATCCACCTCGCTACCCAATCATCTGGACCACACTTCCTCAGTTTAGCTGTGAGGATGCTATGGGAGTCAGTGTCAAAATGTTTACTGAAATCAAGATAAAGCACATCCACTGCCCTACCATCATCTATCCACTTGGTTATGTCCTCATAAAAGGCTATTGCATTGGTCAAACATGACTTTCCTTTGGTAAAACCGTGCTGACTGCTCCTAATGCTCTTATCCATGATATGCCTGGAGAGAGCTCTGAGGAGAAGCTGTCCCATAACCTTTCCAGGGTGATGTTCCTATTTCTGTCTTCCCTCCAACCCCCATCCACCTCCCCTGGTGGTGAACATCAGAATGTGGAGACCTGTTGCTACATCAACTGTAATTCATAGTTCCTGGTTAGTGGCAGAATTTTGGCAAGACTGATTCCCAGAAGTCAATGAAGATGTGATGCTGTTTATGTATGCTTACCTGAGAAATAGATTGATGATATACCAAGATACTCTACTTTGCAAAAAGAGGTCTGAAATAAGCATTAGCCTGCCATATATATTGCAAAAAACTAATGTTACTCAAAACCTTGCAATATAATGTAGCTGTCTTCTAAGATATATTCCTTCAGGTTTTATGTCCACAAGAAAATCAAATAGTTCACTTTATTCCTCCATTGCCTGCGTTATAAGCCTCATGAGTACTTCACAGTGCATCTTGGCCTGAGCTGAGGTAGACCAGAAACAGATTGAGGCCAGGAAGAAAGCTTCCAGGTAAGAAGTGGTTGATGAGTGTAGCAGAAATAGGCAGTGCCCTGCAGGTTAAAGGAGCTCTGAGGTCTCAGGCTTCTAAGAGAGCCAAGGTATCTGCAGTCAGAGTTCAGATGAAGCAGTGAGTGCACAGTTTTAGTGAGAAATTGCACCTTAACTGTTTTTTAATTTATCCAGATGTCTTTCTGATTACCTTGGTGCTGTACAACGTGATCATTTCATCCTGTTTGGGAGAAACTCTGTTACTATAGAACTTAAGAAGTAAACATTCATTGTGTAGGCACTTAAAACATAGCCCAGTGACTGGATAATGGTTAAAACAGAAGTTTTCTACCTCATCCTTTCCTGGTAAAAAAAAAACAACCTGAAGCTAACAAATTCCTATAATAATTTTGCACACTGATAATAGCAGCAAAGAGAAAAAAGCTAATACTTTCTCAGTGCACTTACTGGTAGAAATTGATTTTGGAAATTATCAACAAATAGGTTTTGGTTATTTCAAATAAAACACTAATTTAATTTCTTAAAGCTCCTACATGTGGTTACATGGAAGAAATAGTAGTATAGTATTTTTTCATGTTATCACAGCCCACTAATGATACTTCATAAGTACGCACTGTGCTTCTTGGAAACTGCTATTTCTATCAAGCCAGAGAGAAATTTTAGAAGATAGCCACATAGTAAGATGCTGCTGAAAAATGTAACTTTTCATAGCATTAGCTGGAGTGACTTTTATTTTTGGATACTTTTTGAGTTTTTTATCCACAGAGTCTAGTGCTTTCTTAGTTGGGATCTTTGTGTGTGGCGTTTATACAAATCTAATCAGTAAATGTACAGTCAAAACCATTCAGAGGGCTATACTAGTGCAGATTTAGTATTTCTTTTTTTGTTTGCTTTTATCCTTAGTCTAAATTACAGTACTGTGATACAGTGCATTAAGAGAAGCAGTATATAAAGATGCATAGTATTGCTTTTGTTCATCACTTCCTCTCCATTTTAGTTTTCTGTTTTAGTGGCTGAACACTTCCTTCTTTTTGCCAAATTCATTTTCCAATGAAATACTTTTATCACCATAGACTTAAACTCCCCACTATTTGTGCAGCCAAATATCAGTTTGGTTGCCTATTCTTTTCCTGTCTTCACCCTGCGCCCCCTTTCCTTTTGCAAAGAGCCATTCTGTTGCTTTGTAGAAATACCTTCTAGTATGTTGTCTTTGGATTATTTCGAATGAATATCACACAGAGCTGGTGCATTCTCAAAGTAATACCTTATAATGTGTTCTTTAGTGCCTGTACAAATTTCTTTGAATTATATTGGGACCCCTGAGGGTAACTAATAAGTTCCAGATAATTCATGCTTTGAATAGGAATTGGAATAAAGTGATATCTGTCTTTAGGACTGTACTGTATGGTTATAGAAATGCACTTAGCCTTGGATGCATCTTCCTTGGCAGCTTTTATGTTACTTTGTCTAAAGAGTTGTAGGGTTTCTAATTTTTTTTTATTTCTGGAATCATTACTCAGTAGGGGTCCTCCTGACACTTTGGTGTGAAGTCTTATTATAATACAAACTTAAAATAAGTCTCATTCTTTTAACAGTAATTTCCCCAACAGTTCTTGAGTTGACATTCAGTTCTCTGCAGGTGTCAGTAGGAGAGTCCTCCAGGAGCCCTCTGTGTTGGGCAAGCTGGCTGATGGTCTTTCCTGGGAATGGGAGGTGATAGAGTAAAGGTTAGTAAAGGTATATTCCTCATTTCTGAAAAGAAATAACATTCTGTAAGTGCAAAAGTGTTATCGCGTTCATTGTTTTAATGCCTCTAGCAAGTAGTCAAATAAAATTTGAACTTGTATTTAAGTAATTTTTATCTGCTTAAGACTGAAACACTTGTTTCTTGATGTTCTGAGAACTCTTGGTTCATATTAAGCCACTGTCAGTTGAGGTTCTTAAACCAGTATGAAATTCTTAACTGCATGATTTATTACTGTTAGGGATAAAAATGGGCCCGTGCCAAAGCCTGAAATCCAAATAGATTTAGAATCCAGTCAAAGGACTCAAGGTAAACTCAGCAAATCCTTGGCCAGAACGGGCAGCTTTCCAGCACTTCAGATCCAAAGCCATTTATTGTCATCAGTGACATTCCAGCATTTGAAAGCATTTGCTGTTTAGTTTTTCAAGTATTGAAAGTCCCCTGATAACAGTTGTAAGGAGGTTAATGTGTTTAAAAACCCAAGAGTGCCGGGGATTTTGTGATCCCCTGAGCAGTCTGTTTCCAGAGATGAAATCTTCTCTTTAAAATAAAGATAATGTTGGACTAACTGAAACTTTCTACTGTGATAAATAATTAAAGAAGGGAAAAAAACCAAAAGAAACCACAAACAAAAGTACTAATTATGCCTTAAAAGGACTGGTATTCTATAATACCAGAATTACTGTAACTTACTATTTTAATTTCAGATAGACACAGATCCTGGTGAGTAATGGAGGATTATATGATGCTGGAAACTTTTTTTTTAAATTGAGATTTGACATTGAGCTCTGATAACGTCTCTGTCTTTATTTATTTATTTATTTATTTATTTTCCTTAAAGAATGTTCTTGTTGAAACTAGAAAATGTATCCTGTAAGTTTAGGAGAGATGTTTCAGATCTCGAGTAGCTTATTCTTTTTTTTTTTTTTAGTTTGGGAGAGTTTCTGCTAAGAAATGTCAAACAGTACTTGTTTAAGTAGTTGTTCCAGGATCACTGTAAAATACAGATAGAAAACATCCACATGTAATACAACAGCAGTTGCTAAAATTCTGGTGTGTTATATAGGAATAGGAAGTTAGAACTGGGCAACTATAGATTTCAGGAGAAATGTGTATGGGTGTGAAAAACATCAATCATCAGTTAAGTGGAGCGTAGAAGAACACATGGAAGCACTCCAGGAAAGAAAGGAATAAGGAATATTATACCTAATGCAAATCTGGCTTTAGGTACTCAGAGGTACTTACCCAAAATTAGATTTGGCGAGAAGCTCCAAATTAAAATAATCTCAAACATAAACACATACATAATAACTGAGCACTGTGAATGAACCTAGAAAATAAAGCAGTTCTGTACTTGGTGTAAAGTTGAGTTTTGGAGGGTAAAAAAATAAGAAATGTCCGACCATGTAAGAGCCTGCAAAACATTCTTCACTTCTCCACCCTTGTATCTATTTCTCATCCTCTTTGTATCCTATAAACTCTGCCCCTTCATCTTCTATGGAGGTTTCCTTTGTCTATGTTGCACCACTGAGATCACATTTCACCTTTCCTACCCCTGTGTCTGCTCTTGTGAACGTGTATATTGCACAACTTTGCTCAAGAGGAGAGAGAACAAGAAAAACCTGCCTACAGAAAACTGCCATCCAGAGGGTTATGCTTTAGCCGCCAGGTATGAAAGTCACAAAGGCCAAAAAATGTGCATGTCCCACATCCTGGAAAATAGAGGGATATAACAGTTGTGTGGGAGGGTAGAGAATGCCTTGGAAGGGGAAAACTAAGCATGGAATGAGCACAAGGAATGGCCTGAAAATACTCCTCAGGCTTCAGTAAATCCAACAATATCAGAAATAATATTAGTTACAGGCCTGATACATAGAAAGATAAACTACAATATACAGAGAAATTCAGCAGCTTTTGTTCTTGTGGGTTGTAAAAGGAAGAGTTCAAAACTTAGTAGGAAAGGAGTGAAGAATAGCAGCTATTCACAGGGTGAAGTATTTTGGTTAAAGGAGTTTGTGCTAAAAGATGAGGAGCTGAGCGGGGAAAAAAACCCAGCAGGTACCACATAATTTGGGATGATTAATGACGTTAAAGAGGGTGGGAGACTTAGACTGTAGGAAGCTTGTTGCTAGAAAAGAAGAACTCTTTTTACATTTGCTTGGTCAGTGTCCAGTGCCCTTTTTTATCCAGTGTAAATAGGAAAAGGTTGTGGTACGTCACTACTGGTTTTGGTTTATCATCCAAACACTTCTTTCGCTGACTTTAATGGGAATTTTGCATTCTATCCAAAGTCAAAATACTTCTCTTTGGTGTTAGAAAAACAGTTCCTGAAATAGATTGCTGTTTATGTTTCTTTAGAGCATTTGAAGGCCACTGGACTGCTGTGAAAGTTCCACTTTTTAAAACAGACCTAGGATACTAAAGGAAACAAATGCTATATGTAGGATAATTCAAGTCTACCACAGGAGCCACAATTTTACTTTGTAAAAATGGAAGCTGAAATTATGTAATCATTATATGTCTCTTGAAAATGCAGCTTCTTAAATGACACCTTTATAACCTTTGAAAGGACAGCATGTCATGGTTTATACAAGTTCTCTGTCGCCCAATGTCTCATCTCCACCTGGGGAGGGAGATCAGAAAAAAGAAAGGAGATTCATGGGTTGAAATAGAAATGTATTTAATGAAATAATAATAAACTAGTATTAATGACAGTTATAAAATGCACAGAGCTATACTCAGCCAATATTGTGTGGTAGTAGGCCTCAGGTTTAGGACTCTAAACAAGTCCCTCTTGAGATGTCAACCACATAAGAGGGAAGAAGGAGCAGGAGGGAAGAGAAAGGCCATCCCCAGCAAACTCCCCAATTTATAGTGAAAGTGATGTTGATGGTATGAATAGTACTAATTGGTCAGCCTGGGGTCAACTTGAGGTTGACTCTCCTAGGTTTCCATTCCCCGCAGCCCCTGCATCTCTTTATCTTAAGACTGCTGAAGACCTTGAACACTATGGCAACCTGTATACCAGTATTAGCTGAAACAGATAACAAAAGTTTTCCACTTTGTTCCCATGAAATAGTGTGTTGTAGTCCTTACAGAATTGCAGTTTTCCTCAGCAGAAAACTCTCTAAAATTCTATCCCACTAAACCAGGACACAGCAGTATGAGGAGGGTATTTTTTAAGTTTGCTTTCGATGAAAGAGATTCCTAAATACAAGTGACCTAAGTAAATTCCAAGGTAGAAGCATGAAGAAAATTGCATGGTTTTATTCAAGCTTTAGGAAAGGAGATAAGAATATAGCATATCATGGAAAGAAGAGAAACTTGTATGATGCCAGAATACATTGATGCTTCTACTTGCAGCTATCTCAGCTTTAGGAGATGATTGGAGTTTTAATAGACACAGATAAGCTTGGCACAGCTGTCATCCCACACTGAAATACAAGCATTGCCGTATCTTCCCCCCCTTGATTAATCATAAATGTCAACAGCTTACTTGCTTTTACTTAGAAGTGAGGTAATTGGGAAGTCTGGTACACCTTTTGAGTCAAAGGTCACATTTTCTGTCAACTAGTGAGTTGGAGAACTACATAACTTAGACTTCTCCTTGTGAGATTTAAATCTATTTCTGTGAAGCTACCACCTGTATAACTTAGAAAAAATAAGCACAGAGTGAATAAAAACAAAGCCTTGACTGTTATTTAGACACGGGCTTTAAGTCTTCAAAGCATTGTCATCCAAGAGATGAAAGGAAGATAATATATTAAAAAAATAAATTCCGGTGCCATGAAGAACTCTTAAGTCAAAAAAAGTGGCGGTTATAAAACCTGCCTTGTTGAGTTTTACTATATGGAAATTCTTGGGTCCCAATGTGGAGACAGATGCTGCAGCTGTAGAAGGATGAAAAATGTGCTGAACAGATTTACACCTTGATAGTCTTGAGTACTTTTTCTGAGTAAATCACAGATGGCAGAAGCACTTCTGAGTCCATTTAAGGTTCTGAGTATGGAAACTAAAGCTTTTAACTGTAGATCTGCAAGTGTTCTGAGCCTCTAGAAATCAGACTGTTCAGCATACCTATGTAGCCAAACCAGCTGACTAATTCCTCCCAGATTTCCCATGGCAGTACTTCTGGTGTGGTGGCATCTGCTGTTCTGTGGACACAGAAAGGTAAGATATTGGTGCTTCTAACATCTGTAGCCATCTGTATAGCAAAGTCTGTATGTATGAAAGAACATGAAAATGTGTGCTTCCATTGAGATCTTTCTTAGCCATGGCTGAACAGTTACAGCTTTTAGCACTGGTTTGAGTGGGACAGTAAACTCGCATATTATTGTTTCATTTGTTATTAATGTGTGAGGTATTATCAGATTTTAAATTTATAGTTTTTATCTCTAACTAGTAGTTAACTTATTGAGTCATGCAAAGACCATACCAAGTGTGAGGCACAGTTAAGTTGTGGCACTCAGTGTAACTCAAATTTTGTCTGCTGAGAAACTTGAAATGGGTTTTTCTGCATTCAGTCAGGCTGAGATGATGGAGCAGTGGGAAACTGAAGCTGCTTAAGTAAATGAAGGCAAAATGCGGTCTTAATTAGAGGAGGTGTAGTACTAGTTAGCTGAATATGAGCAGATCGAGAACTTGTCTTGGAACGTTTGGCCATGATTTTCCTCTTTTCTGACTTAATGAGAGGACAAGGGGCTCATTTAAATGAGAGTGAAGCTGTGAGACCACACACAGTTATATTGAGAAAACAGGAAATCTGAGGTCTAAGTGTCTGGACTGGTCTTTAATTTGTTGAAAGCACAACTAGCTCAAACATGAATCTGGTTTAAGATGGTAAGCATGTTTTGACCACAATCTGCTAGTGACCAATGTTCATTATTGCAGGAAATTTCCACTCCTGCAGGAATACCTTAATAGTAAAAACCCTGAAGGCACAAGTAGGATGTTTCTGTTGTTTTTAATTCCCACTGTGAATGTGCTGTGCTGGGCAGAGGGTTCTGCCATGGTTGTGTCCAGCTTGGGGAATGGCACTTTCTGTGTGACAACTGGCACTGCCTAAATGAAGTGTACTGCAATGATTTCACATGGTTCAGCATGGATTAAAGGAAAACAGTCCAGAGCCATACCTGGGAAAGTGCATTCTCAATGTAAAAGACTTTCAGCATCTTAAGTGCAGCTATAATGCAGAAACTCCTGGATTATCAAGTTTATTGTGCACAAGGATGTTTGGGAATCTAAACTCTAGCCAAAAAAATCAGGTGTTTGGGACTATGCTTGGTGATCTAAGATGAACATAGATTATATGGTTTACTGATCACATTTTGATTTCTCTGTCGTTTTGAAATGGAATCAATAAATTCTAGCACTATCATTGCCATGATGTTTATTTTGTATCCTCTTACTTTTTTTTTTCCAAGTAGTTTTCTAACTTCCTTAGAGTTTCTACATTCTGAGGGAAGTGTCTTTAAATTCCTGACAAAGTTCTATAAAATATGCTAAATACTGTCATTTTGCTCGGGTAAACCTGGCTATAAAGGATAGCTTCTTTCTGGCTTTCGAGAGACATAGAATTGTCACCTTTCACAAGCAAGATTAAAAAACAAGTTATGTGGAGTCTGATCTCTTATTGGCATTGTTAAATATTCCTTTCAGTATTTTTAATGGAATCTTAATTGGGCTTTTTGCCAGCTTTATGTAGGAAGATAACAATTTATGACAGATAATATCTAGTAAATGAACCGCGATGTTATTCCTGTTACTTATCTTTTTGTGATCTCAAAACCTTAAGTTTATGACTTCCCTGCAGGAACCTAGAAGGATGTTTCTTGGCTCTGAACCACGTGCACATTCTGTACTTACTGTCATGAGCAACAGGGACGAAGTGCAGCCAGTGAACATCAGGAGAGAGGACGTGAAAAGCTGGCTTATTTGCGATTGCCATTTTGATATAATGACTTACACTGTGTTTTAAGTTCATGTCAATTCCAATGTGAAACACTTGCAGCCTGCAGGCTGATGTGTCTCTCTGCTTCCAGATCTAGATGTTTAAATGCTAAATGAATACTTAACTTTAAGGTTAGCAAAGCTGTTACACTACATGTTGACTGCATAATTGACTGCAGTGCATAACCATTCTTCCTAAGTCTCTATTCATTTGAGGTTTTATTCTTTCAGTTAAATGTTTTCTATATTGTTTAGTATTACTTAAGTAAACTGAAAGTGAGTCTTAGGGAGGTGTTTTAGAGAAGTTAAAACGACGCCAAGTGAAGTACAACAGATAGTCAGGTTTAAGGATCATTATATGTCTCACTGTCTCTTTTATTCAAGAAAGATGCTTATGACCATAGATACTCAGCCTACAGGACAAGTTCAGTAAACATTTACGTTGTCCAGTAGGACTGAACTTAATTAATCAGTGCAATGTAAAGGTAAACACTAAACTAAATTTTCTCTGGCATACTATACATTTTGAGGTTTTAACATTTTTTTTTAGTTCTGTTAGAAGTAAAAAATGTGTAATATGACAAATGAGGAAAAATTCAAATACAAAGATTAAAAAAGATAAACCTAATGAAGAATGCAAACCATCAAATTTTAGAGAAACTTTCAAGTATACATAATACTGTATTTTTTATTTTCAAGGATGATTAAATTCTTGCAGGCAAAAATATTAAGTGTGGATTTTTGTGTTTTGGGAGAGAATTTTTCCTCTGTTCTTGCACTTATGATGGTGTTGGATATAAATGCACCCATGTAAAGATCTTAATTTCATAGGCACGGAAGCATATCAGACGACCTTTGAAAACTATTAGTATGGAGCCCTAGATTTTCATAACAGCAGGGAAAGCAAGTCATGATTTTTCACCTTTGGTTTGATACCTTGCTGCCCTACTCCTGAGGCAGCTGTTGAAACTGCAAAAGAGCACTGAATCAGAGGTTTGCACTGACTGCTAATTCTGCCTGTTGATAGGATTTCACATTCACTTTGCAGAAGTGTCAGCTAACAGAGAGTGGCATTTCCCATTGAAGTGATCAGAAGAATGGCAGGAGACGGGGTTTACACAGCTACCTAATGAATATTCTAAACCATTTTGGGTAGTTTTAAAATGTGGCTCTGAAATTCCTCATTTTGCTTATGTAGTTGTAAGGAAATAAATGTAACCACCTGCAATGCAGGTTAAACAATACTGAAACTCGCATTTCCCAATTTTATTAGTACAATGTTACTCTGAGAACATTATAACTCAGAAAAGATGCTGCCATTGGTGTAGTGACATCATTGTGTGCTGTTGCCAGTTCTTTTAGTGGCTCATAATGCTTTAAGCTACTTAAACTACCCAGTAGCTAAAGGCAGTTGCAGGTGGGAAGACCTGTATGAAGACAATATATGGATGTGTAGTAACAAGAGTGTGATCAACCCCAGTCTTCTGCTAGTGCAAGAGAAGACAGTATTTACTGATGTGGGCTAGATTTGGTGATGAAGGCAGCTGAGCAGAATGTGCAGTAGCTGAAACAAGAGTAATATTGAGGATGCAAACTTGTACTGGTAGTACTGAAGAGGAAAGCGATGGACTGATGTGAGCCTGATTCCTAGGGAAGAGGGAAAAATAAATCCTAGTGCCACAGCTAATATGGATCTTCAGAGTCTGCCAGTGTAGAAGGGCATGTGTGAATGAATGTGTGCAAAAGGCATACAGGGATGTAATGCTGAAGCATGGAGGAGAAAGCTGAGTAATGGGGTGATTTTGCAGCTGTCATAACAAAAGATATGCTGGGTAAAGCTATGAAAACAAGTAATGGGTGATACAGAGCTGCCTTTTTTTTTTTGTAGTGTCTGAATAGTATTCAGGAAAATGTAAAAGTTGTGTAGAACTTTATTTTATATGTGGTAAATTACCAGTAAGAGTATTTAGCTCCATTTGATTATTAATACATGAAAATATTATTGGTTTATCTTTCCTTGAATATGTTCTTTTTTGTATCTTTTTTTTCTTTTGCTTTTAGAATGTAATGTCATAAAATTTGCAGAAACAATAATTAGAAGCTTTACTTTTAAATGTCAGTTAAAATTTACCAGGTTTCATACATGAGATATGACTGTGGAAGTTGACTAATTGGGTAGCAGGGGAAAAAAAGAAAAACAAATGCTGTATGACCTTGGACTTGTTTCTTTGTGGGATGTGCATGTGCTACAGTATATAGTCCTATCTGTAAGTTTTTTTCTGTAAGTATAAAGTTATCAGACTTACGGTTTTTTGTCTTTTTCTGTATGTATCTAGCACTAGAATATACGAAGATGAAGAACACCTTTCATAGTACGGTCCAGGGAGAAATTTGTCGTATACTAAGGGTGTGTTGTTTTTCTGTTGTGCTTTTGCATAGGCCATGTTGCGCACATCTAGGGCTCTCCATGTAAAATCTGTTGATCAGGTAGCGGTTGCATGCTGGAAACCAAACCCTAAAGCACCTAAAATGGCACTAGTAGTCAGGCTTCAGATGCACTCTTGGTGTTTTACCCCACTAGGTTGTGAGTACTCACTGTTGTGGATTGTTAGTGTGCCTGCTAGCTGCAGGAGGCTGGAAGGGAGTCCTCTGGACAGCCAGAAGGTAAAGTCATGCTGCCTCAATTTCTGCCTAGATTAAATCATCCCAGATATTTTTTGTATGAATGTAGCCTCTTGAGACTTATCCCTTGGACCTAAATGTAAACAAAATGTATGAGACACACAGCTTTGAAGGTTTATTCGTCTGTGCTACTGGAAAACCACATCCACCCTGGCATGGGTTTGGAGAAGCTATGGGCTAACATCCTGGTTAGGTTTGAGTAATTCATCAAGAATTCATAGCTTGCTTCCTTATTACACTTGAGGTGAGTACTTGTTGTATTCATGTTTTTCCATTAAGTCTCAGTTTTAGTCAGAGGGTGTGCACTGGCTATGATCTTTCTTTGGAGATGGTGGACTGTAAAAGTTCTTGCTCTGTATTTCCTATAGACTGTTTATTTTTGCTCATTTTTCCAGTTGCAGCCTATTGTAGATAGAGGGGTGTGTGAGGTGTGGTATTTTGTTTCTTTGGTTTTTTTTAGGTTGGGTTTGTTTGTGTGTTTGTTTGTTTGGTTTGTTTTTTTTAACTGTGGTCATACTACTGACAACTCTTCTACTGTCTGCAGTCACGGATACATTAATCCTTCGAGATCTCCAAGGTGTAATGGTTGGTTCTAGTGGTTTGGAAGAGCAATGTGGCTACAGGGATGCTAATCTGGATGTAAGGCACTGTAGAAACTACCGTGATCTCAAGATAAAACATACAAAAATGCACACAGAAGTCCTCCTTCTCTATATGGCTATGCATTTTCCTGTTTCAAAGTGATACTGTAATTTGCAGCATACAGCATAACCATTTTGCTATTATTATGCCTCTTTCTTTTTCTTTGTAGATCAGTAATTTTGAATATGTAGATGTAAACTTAATGAGAAAATAAATTAACAGTAATAGGAAAAAAGAACTACTTCTAAATTATCTTTCAAAAGTCATGGAAGTAACAGATCTGGGAATTTTTGCAGACAGCATGCATTTCTATCTGCTTTTGTAGGCTGGATTACTTTTTGGGAATAAAGTTGTTATATGCAAATATGTATGAGGTAGTGTATGGGTAGCATTTTCTGGATTTGGACATTTTCAGGTACTCTGTATGTATGCCCTATGCTTCTGCCTCTTCAGAGTTATTCCTGATTTTGTTTTAAGACAGGATTTTGCAGAACTTTCCAGGGGGTTGCTGTTTGGTTTTGGTTAGTTGGTTTTTTTGCTTTGTTTTCTTTAGGGAAAAAAAATAAGATCCAGGGCTCTGTCTTAATATTCCTTCCTATTTTTTAACAATAGAGTTATTCTCTAGCAGACAAATAAGAATAATTCATACTAGGCATAAGTCTATAGTTAGTGAGCACAAAGCGTGTACTGCTGGACTTCTGGTTAGCATCATTAACTTGATAATGTTATAGCTCTCTTCCTGATGCTGGGATTCAGCCTAATGGGCTGCCTGGCAGTGGCTTCTTAGTGCTGTTAGTCTTCAGAAATGTTCCTTTCATTAGTTATCTGTAGTTACTTGACCATATGGAAAATGAGAGATTAAATACTAAGGAAATATGTTCCATTGGCTCCTAGAAATAGTAAGACAAGGCAAAACTAGGAAGGACTGGAGTTATGGGATCAGCTCTGTCTTCAGAGCTCACCTATGAGAGATACAAACTGGTGTGGAAGAACACTTTAAATTCACTCATCAAGCAGAAGTCACAATGTAGTCATCTGGCAAACTGCTTGAGTTAAGATGACTGGCGGTGCATTAATGAATCACTAACACTCCACCAAGGGACCATGATAACGGGGAAGAAAGTGTGCTGGAGGTGAGTCACAAGAGCCCCACCAACAAACAGTTCTGAGTGGAAAGTATGTATGTGGTGGTGAATCACCAAGAACTCCACCAAAATATGTGTATGTGCCTTAATGTTTGTGGAATGATGACTATTGGTAATGAAAACCTCAGCTAGTAAAAATCAACACCTCTCTATGGAACAGAGCATGAGGTTCTGGGCCAGTGTTTTAAACCTGATGATGTTGTTCTGTTCAGCTACCAAAAAAAAAAGTCTTTAAGAATTGAAGAGCAAAACTCTGTGCCTTTTTTTAAGAGATGTAGAAGCTATTTGGCTAGGTTTCTGCCTGTAGAAGGCTTTTCTGCAAGATGGAAGATTGTTTACAGACTTGAAGTTCGTAATTTGTGATTTTGGTGTGTGGGGTGCTGTAGAAACATAAGAGACTGGCTTACTGACCTTCTGAAGAAAAAAAAAAGCCAAGTTGTATGTTTTATCTGTTTATTTAGGGGAGTAAATCAAAGGTCATATTCTACATTTTTGCTTTAAGAAATTTCAGTACAAGATTGATTAATAATGCTAGAAATTATGCTAAATAAAAGGGATATAATGCTCACATAAATCTCTATAGAAAACCAGCAACAGACTTGGATACAAGAATTCCCTAAGTAAAGACAGGACTGACTAGATAAATATATGCCCCCAACTTCCTCATCTGTCCTTTTTACTTCACAGGGCAGCAGTGTTGCGTCCCTCCTCCCCTGTCCCATTCAGTGGCAATCTTCCATTCTTAACAAGGGATCAACCTGTAAGAGGTTTTTTCCCCCTGTGTCTCTGCAATCTTTCTTTATGGTGGTTTCCAAATTCTTAATTGTAGACATATCTAAAATCTATAATGACATTCTCTTGATACACTTCTAGGAGAGTCATCTGAAGAGTACACTGCTCTTGCTTCTTAATGAGTGGCAACACTGCCACTTTTTTAAGTTTCCAAGGGAGCGTTCCCATAGTTTGTTAAATGGGGTGCTGATGGAAATGAGTCCCTTTAGGGAAAAGAAACTGATAAGAGTTTTGGTGTTTTCCTTATGGTGAGATAGAAGGTCTGGGGTATGTGAAACATGAAATAAATCTATTAATTATTGTTAAAACTGAATAGGCCTTATTAAATGAAATGATTATATGATTAGAAATTACTAGAAAACCTGTCTGTGTTATACAATATTTGTTTCATGAGGAGAAATTGGAATTGTCCTTAAAATAAGAATTTAGGTTTTTTTAGACTAACAGAACTTTTCCAACAATTAATGAATTCTATTAAAGTTGTGCTTACCTTTCTATATACTGTTTTTTAATTAAAAGCAAACCAGAAAAGGAGCAGCTGCAGCATGACCAGAAAAAAATCTCCTTTCAAGATCAATGTGCTCATTATCAAAGATTAGTTTTTCTGATTTGGTCTTGGTGTTCTTGGAGCACGGTGGAGGATGCAAGGACTTTTTAGGAATATTTAGAAAATTGGAAAGGAGAAATTATGAAGGAGAAGTCTCCGACACCCCTTTTAAGACAAGTGACTGTGGTAGTGAGGAGTCTATTGCACAGAGGGTTTCTGATAATCTTAGGGGCTTTGTAGCTTGACGTTTTGACAGTTAGTGTCTGTCCTGCCCTGTTCAAAGGGAAATTCGGTGTCCCAAACTTTGGGCTTTAGCTTTTCAGTGAAAGCTGTCATGTGTGCTGGCTGTTGGGGAACGGAGAAGATTCATTCATGGAACATGCTGCATCTTAGCCAGACACATGGCATATGTTCTAATAGAAGTGAGCTCAATATCTAGATGACAGTAGTGGTGTTTCTCTTGTATGTGTGCAACGTGCCAAATACTGCTCTGCACCGCTTGGATGAAAGCCTGTTTCTTTCATCTTGAAAGTAACCTGTTTCAGAGGCAGCTGGGTAATGCTTACAGTTCTTTCAGCACTTGTGGGCTTGTGTAAGCTGATTCTGGTTTGAAACATTTAGCCAAAATAATTAGTAGGAGAGTTTCTGGCTCTTCTCCGGTTTGACAAGTGGATTAGACTTTAGAACAAGGAGACCTGCTCTCATTCTGGCAGCAACCGTTTGTGGCAAAATGAGAGAATGGGTGATGAGCAGCAATGCTTTACTGTAAACATCCTAAAGATGATTTTGTGTATATGGAACTTCTGTTTCAGCTGCTCCTAATATTTGAGTAGTATCTCTTAAGTGCTTTTATGAGCGTAATGATATAGGCATTGCATGTATCATAGCACATGCACACATATGTCCTCACTTTATGCTCACATCACTAGT